>NW_024470411.1:0-62724 GCF_900496995.4 Aquila chrysaetos chrysaetos | reverse complement strand
CGTCGCAGCCGGATGCCACAGAGCCCCAAAACCCTGCAGTTTCACCCCAAATATCACCCTGGCAGTAGTGGGGGGAGCTTCCCTAGAGGTCCAGTGCCAAGGGGGAGGGAAGGTGGAGATTTTGGGGTGACCCGACGCCATCTGTGCTCCAGCTGTTGTCACCTGGTGGGGACAGCTGCTGCGCCGGACTCCTGCCCCAAACAGCCTGATCAGGGTGGGGAAAATGGGGTAAAAAACCCCAAATTTGGTCAAAACTAGAATTCGCCTGACGGTCTCGTGTCGAAGAGGCGGAGGTAGGTGACACAACATAGCCCCAAAAAAGGGAAACTGGAGGAAACCCTGTTCCCCTTCTGCGTTACAACTGGGTACCCCAAAACCCCCGGGAACCCCCCTCTTTTGTGAGTGTGAAACCGCCGGCGCCTGACATGCCCCAATTTGGGGTAAAACCCTGTGGAAAAGGGTACACAGACTCCAACCGTGGGGGTTTGGGGGTGCTCAAGCCACCCCTCCCCCCATCTGCGTGTTTTCGGGGTGAAGAGGCAGTGATCGGTCCCATTTTGGAGGGGAGTTCACCCCAAAAAACCCATCAGCGCCCCAAAAAGACACCGGACAGTGGGATGAAGCCTTGCTGCGTCGAAGTGAAACCCCCTCCCTGCTTCAGGGGGTGACACCCTGACCCTGACAGGTTTGGGGGGGGGGACTCGGGGGAGGGTGTTGGTTTTGGGGGGGCCCCCCCCGGGGCACTGAGCTCTCACCCTCTATGTTTTCTTGCAGATCCCCCTGCTTCTTCCTCCTCCTCCCAGCCTGTCTCTCTCTTTGCGGCTTCACCAGGCAAGTCTCCCCCCCGCCACACTTTCCTGCACCCCCCAGGAAGAAAAATGTCGAGGTGGGGGGGAAGGCTGTAACCCTAAAACAACCCCCTTGGATTTGGGGGGGTCCGCAATGCCAGTTTGGGGTTCCCGATGCCACTGTGCTCTCCGTCCGGGTGCTGCTGGTGGCTTAGGGCAGGGGGGCAACGATGACGGATCCCAAAAATAGCCTCTGCTTTTGGGGGGCTTCGCCTGCAGCTCATTTTGGGGGGGCAAAAGGGTCCTGAGACCCCCCCCTAAAATGGCAGCTGAGGCTGGGGGGGTGGTTTAAAACCCACCAAAAATAGACATTTTTCTTTTGCTTTTTTCTTCCTGCTTATTAACAAAATTTCTTCTCCCTCTTTCTGGGCAAGCGCTTGCCCCAAGGCTTCATCCCCCCCGCCCCACGGCTTTATGCCTGCCCCATGGCTGTGCCCCCCTCCGCGCGTCGCCTCTGCCCCACGGCTGCTGCTTCTGCTTTGCACGGCCTCCCCCCGCCCCCCCACTGCTGCTGCTCACCCGGCTGAGGAGGAATTCGCCGTTTCTTGTTGTTTGGCCTCAAAAAAATCCACGACCCGCCTGCGCCCGCGTCCCACCCGCCGCCGTCTGTGTCTGTGTGCGACCCCCCTGCCTGGATCCGGCCCTGAAATTTGGGGTGGAGGTGGGGGGGAAGGTGAGGAGCCCCAAAACCCCCCTCCCAGCCCTGGAGGACCCAAAATCCTCCCATCTTGGCCCAAGAGTGGGCGGAGGGAGGCTGCGACCACGCTGGGGTCCCACACCCTTTCAGGAGGGGGGGGGCTGAATCCTGCCCCCCCTCATCCTCACTCCAGACCCAATCCAGCTGTTTTTAGCCCCAAACCGAGGTCCCCAGCAGGACCCCCCCTTCCTGGTGCCAAACCTGCAGGTTTTGGGGTGTATTTGGGGAGGGGAGGGAGCGTCCGACTGTTCGCGCCGCCGTGGGACCTGCTCACCCCCCCCCAGCATGGCCGTGCCGAGGGGGGGGGGGGGACCCCAAAACGTCGCTTTGGGTGCAGCTGGGTGCATGGCGGGTCCCCCCATGCATGCTGCGCCCCCCCCCCCCCCCCAAAAATCGTCTCGCCCCTCACGCCTGACTCTCTCCCCTCTCTCCGGCCCCAGCGGGCACCGAAGCGGCACCAGGGGGACAAGGAGGTCGGGGAGCCTTCCTCCCCGCCCCCCACCCCACCGTCTCCTCCTCTTCCTCGGGGGCACCCCCCTCGAAAGAACCGGATTCCCCTGAATCGCCCTTCGAGGTCGTGCCAGATCGCGCCGCCTTCGACCGAGAATATGGCACCGCCGCCGCGCTGCTGGGGGAGCGCGAGGTGCTGAGCCAAATCCCTGAGGATCGCATCTGCGACTTCCCGGCGAAACCTCGCGCCGGTAGCATCACCGGCGTCACTGCTAAGGTCCCCACCGGATTGTGCCGGCAAACATCCGGCACCGCCGCGGCGTTAGAAGAGGTGTCCAAGTGCGTCCGGGAGATGCACAGTTTTACCAACGAGTTGCTCAGCTGGGATTTGGTGGAGCGTAACGGCGGTAACGGCATCACCAGTGGTAACGGTGACACCGGTAACAGCGGTGACACTGGCGGCAGCGGTAACACCGGCGTCGAAGCCGACAGCTCGGGCGATTCCGACGACACTGTCATCGAGGAAGCGCCGGTTGAGGATCCCCCCAGCACCCTTCCCCGGCACCGTGCCACCGCTGGCGGCACCGGCGCACCGCCGCCACCCCCCCCTTCCCGAAACACCCCCCCCGCCCCACTGCCCGGGACTGGGAGGAGGAGCGGCTGACCCTGCGGGCGCTGCGGGAATTGGGGGAGCCCCCCCGGGATACCCCGAATCCCCCCGGGGACCTGGCCGAACCCCCCCTGGGGACCCAGCTCCTCCCCTGCCTGGCAGGTAAAAAAAAAAGAACAGAAGACCCCAGGTTTTTTTATCCCAAAATCATCGCCGCTGCCCCTGAGTCACCCCCAAAACAGCAGGTTGGGGGGGGCTGCGGCTGGACCCCCCCCCAATAAAGGGGGGGCCAAAAAGTGAGGGGTTAAAGGAAGAGTGAGGCAAAAAGGGGGGATCCAGCCCCAAAACGCCGCTGGGGATGTTGGGGGGGGCGGGGGGAGCCCTGCGTCTACTTCTTGTTTTGGTGTAAAACATGGGGGATTTCTAGCAAAACCCGCCGTCACACTGGGGAGGCGGTAATTAACACCTGTTTGTAATGAGGGGGGGTGGGTTAATTAATGCCTGTGTCTAACGAGTGAATGGGAGGGTACAGGGGTACAGGGATGGCGCCGGACCCGTTTTGGGGCAAATTGAGGCGAATCAAAGAGAGATGAAGCCATCGGAGAGGACACAACCAGCCACCACCTGTGATGGGGGGGGGGGGGGGGGAGACACGGGGCGCCCCGTGTCACCCCCCCTTTGTCACCTCTGTGTCCCCAACAGCCCACGACCTCCTCTTCTGGCGGGATGTGAGGAAGACGGGGATCGTCTTCGGCGCCAGCCTCCTCCTCCTCCTCTCCCTGGCCACCCTCAGCGCCGTCAGCGTGGTCGCCCACCTCGCCCTGGCCCTGCTCTCCGTCACCATCAGCCTCCGCGTCTACAAAGCCGTCGTCCAGGCTGTCCAGAAGTCGGAAGAGGGGCACCCCTTTCGGTGAGGGATATTTTTGGGGGTGCCCCCCCCCTCAATTTTGGGGGGTGAGGGGTGTTGGGGAAAACCCCCTTCCCCCCACCCAGGGATGGTGGCTGGGTGATGCGCTCGGTGGCCCAGCCGCTCTTTCCCCCTCCGTAGGAAGGATGAAGGTTTGGGGGGGGAGTTTAGGGTGCAGGGGGGCTTTTGGGGTGCAGGGGAAGGATTTTGGGGTCCCCCCCCATTTCTGGGGGGGGTGGGAGCTTGGGGACACCCCCCAGGGGACAGCAACCTCACCCATCAGGTGATGCACAGTGGCCCAGCTGCTCTTTCCCCTTCTACGGGATGGATGAAGTTTTGGGGCGGGGGGCAGTTCAGGGTGTAGAGGGGGCTTTTGGGGTGCAGGGGAAGGATTTGGGGGTCCCCCCCATTTTTGGGTGGGAGGTTGGGGACACCCCCCAGGGGACAGCAACCTCACCCATCAGGTGATGCACAGTGGCCCAGCTGCTCTTTCCCCCTCTGAAGGACGGATGAAGGTTTTGGGGTGCAGGGGGGGGATTTTTGGGGTGTAGAAGGGGATTTTTGGGGTGCCCCCTCCCTGACCTGACTGTGCCACCCATCTCAGAGCTTACCTGGAGCTGGACGTGACCTTGTCCCCCGAGACCTTCCAGGCTCACGCCACCACCGTCGCCCTCCACCTCAACCAGGCGTTGCGGTTACTCCTCCGCCTCTTCTTGGTGGAGGATCTGGTGGATTCCGTGAAGGTAAGGGGCCTTCCTCCCCGTCCTCATCCTCCTCTTCCCCTCCCCGGGACCCCCCCCAAAACGCTCCTCTTATCCTTTACCCCCCCACCCCAGCTGGCCATGTCGATGTGGCTGCTGACCTACGTGGGAGCTGTCTTCAATGGCATCACCCTCCTCATCCTCGGTAAGAGTCGGGCTTTGCCCCCCTCCCCTTGTAAAATAACTTCCCCAAATTTTTAATTTTGGAGGGGTGGCCCCCCCAAAAAATAACTCGGGGGGGGGGCTTGGCCCCCCTCATCCTGTGGTGCTGAACCCTCCGTCTCTCTCGCAGCCGAGCTGTTGGCCTTTACCCTCCCGCCCCTCTACGAGAAGTACAAGGTGAGCCCCAAAATGGAAGGGGGACACCCCCAAAATGGAGGGAGGGTACCCCAAAAAGGAGAGGGGCACCCCCAAAATGGGGGGAGTGCCCCTTAAAACCCCCCCTTGCCCCCCCCCCCACCAGGTGCAGATCGATCACTACGTGGGCATCGCCCGCAACCAGACCAAGGACCTCATGGCCAAGTAAGTGCTGACGGGACCCCCCCAAATCACTTTGCCCCCCTCCCTATTGCCGTGCCCCCCCCCAAAATCGCTGCGTGCCCCTCCCCAAAATCACCGTGCCCCCCCCAAGCCTCTCACCTCTCTCCTCTCCCCATAGGATCCAGGCGAAGCTCCCAGGCCTGGCCAAGAAGAAGCCGGAATAAAACCCCGGGGGTGGCGGGGAAATATCGGGGTACCCGGCTGGTGCCCCCCCACCACCCGAGCTCGTCTGCTGGCCCCCCCCGAACTCAGACACCCCCCCCCCCCCCAAGCTCGTACACTCCCTCCATCTCTCACAGTGGTGTCCGTCTGTCCTTCCCTCCCCCCCCAGCCTTGGACTTGGCCTCTGCTATGGGGCTATTGGGGGGCCTGCACCCCAAAACCCCCCTCCCGCTCCCCTGGGGGGGATCCCCCCCCCAGCTCGTTTCTCCCCCCCCGTTTATTTTTTTTTAACGTTAATTGAGATGAAATGTCTGTAACTGCTGTACCTTGGGGGGGCGGGGCAAAGCCCCTTGAGGGGGGGCTCGGCCCCCTCCCGCAGCCCCCCCAAACCGCACTGCGCCCCCCCCCTCAATTCCCCCCCCAGTAGTTTGTGGTGGGGGGAAAACAGGGGACCCCCCCCCAATCCGTCCGCGGGGAAGCGGCATCAATAAAACACCGCGACGGACGCCTCTGCTCCCCACTTTGCGCTGCCGTGCCGCCCCCAAAATATCCCCGTGTCCCCCCCCGCAAAATGTCCCTGTGTCTGTCATTGTCGTTCCCCCCCCCGCCGCGTCATTCCACGGGGCATCCAGGAACGGGTTTATTGAGGGGTGTCATGTACAAAAACGAGGGGGGGAGCGTAGAAAAAAAAGGGGGGGGGGACACGCATAAATAAGAGTGACACCGCGGGGTGGGGGGGGGAGCGAGCGTTGTGGACCGGTGACACCATTGAGGGGACCCATAGGTGCCACCTCTGAGGCGTGGGGAGGGCACTGGTGATACTGGGGGGGGACATGGCTCTGGGGGTGGGACTGGGGACACTGAGGGGGGGTCTCTGTGTCCTGTCCCCCCCCCCCGTGCCTCAGTTTCCTCCTCCCCCATGTGATGTGTGTCGCCCCCCCCAACAGTGTCCCTGTCCCCCGGGGGCTCAGGCGGTGCAGGCGGGGGGGGCCCCAGGGCGCAGGGAGAAGAGGGGGGGGGCTGCGGCGGCCACAGGCCCCCGGGGGGGCCCCCCCTGCACCCTCCTCCTCCTCCTCCTCTTCCTCCTCCCCTGTGGCAGCTGCTTCGGCCTCAGCGGCTGCTGCTTCGTCCTCCTCCTCCTCGGCGGGGCTGGGGGGCTGCGGGGCTGGGGGGAGCGGGGACAGCCCTGTTCCCCCCCCCAGCCTGTCCCTGTGTGGGGACACGCTTGGCCCCCACCGTGGCCCTGTGGTGCCCCCAGTGTCCCCACATCCCCACACCCCCCACTGTCCCCGCGTCCCCCACTGTCCCCGTTTACCCCGGTGTCCCCATGTCCCCTACCATCCCCAGTGTCCCCCCACCCCATGCCATCCCCACGTCCCCCACCGTCCCCGCGTCCCCCAGTGTCCCCGTGTCCCCCACCATCCCCACGTCCCTCACCATCCCCATGTCCCCCAGCTGTCCCCATGTCCCCCACCATCCCCGTTTACCCCAGTGTCCCCACGTCCCCCACCGTCCCCACGTCCCCCACCAGCCCCACGTCCCCCACCAGCCCCATGTCCCCCAGCTGTCCCCATGTCCCCCACCATCCCCGTTTACCCCAGTGTCCCCACGTCCCCCAGTGTCCCCACGTCCCCCACCAGCCCCATGTCCCCCAGTGTCCCCACGTCCCCCAGTGTCCCCATGTCCCCCACCATCCCCATGTCCCCCACCGTCCCCACATCCCCCACCATCCCCATTTACCCCACGTCCCCCAGCCGTCCCCATCACCCTCTCACCGTCAGGAACATCATCATCATCGTCGTCGTCGTCGTCGCCGCCGTCCCCCCGTCCGCGGCAGGCGCGCAGGAGCGCCCCGCGTTCGCCGGGGCCGAGGCGGAGGGTGCCGGGGTGGGCAGCCAGCGCGTGGCGGCGGATGTCCCCGAGGTGCAGCGAGGGCAGGGCGCGGGCGCAGAGCAGACACCGCAGACGGTTCCCCCCCGCCTCCAGGTCCAGCAGAAGCTCGGCCCGCAGCCACCCCCGGAGCGAGTCCCCCCCCGGGCGGACCCTCGTCACCGGTAACCCCGAAGGGGACGTTTTCCCGCCTCGGGGGGACGGGGGACGCGGGCAGCCTCGACGACGGTGACGGCGGGGACGGGTGGGGGACGGGGAGCCTGCGGGGGGGACGGCAGCCTCAGCACGGGGAGGTGGGTTGGGGGGGGGACACACCTTGGGGGTGTTGGGGACACCTTGGGGATGGGGAGGGACATACTGGGGACACCGTGGGGACATGGGGCAGGGACCTTGGGGACATGGGGGGATGTATCTGGGACACCGTGGGGATGTGGGACAGGGACTTTGGGGACACTTTGGGGACACGGGGGGATGTATTGGGAACACCTTGGGGACATGGGGCAGGGACCTTGGGGACATGATGAGGATACCTTGGGGACATGGGGCGGGGACCTTGGGGACATGGGGGGAGGTATTGGGGACACCATGGGGACATGGGGCAGGGACCATGGGGACATGGGGCAGGGACCTTGGGGACACGATGAGGACACCTTGGGGACGAGGGGACATTGGGCAGGGACCTTGGGGACATGGGGGTGCGCTGGGGACACCGTGGGCCCCCGGGGAGGGGCCGGGGTCCCCGGGGACACGCTGGGGACAGCATTGCTCCGGGTCCCTGGGCCGGGGGGACATGGGCTGTGGGGGCGGAGCCCAACCATGAGGTGGGCGGGGCTGAGGAAAGGGGCGGAGGCAGCAGGGAAAGAGCTGGTGGGGAAGGGCGGGGCCTGAACACGTCTGTGTGTTTGGGTGCGTGGCCATGGTGGGGGCGGGGCTGAGGGCAAGTGGGTGTGAGCTGCAGGAGGGGGTGTGGCCTGTCAGTCCCGGGGCGGAGCTTGTCTTAAAGGCGCATCAGGCAATTTAAAAGGGGGCGGGGCTCCATTTGAAGAAGGCGGGGCCTGGCTTAAAAGAAGGCGGGGCCCACATTTAAATGGGCATGGGTCAGGTTCAAGGGGGTGTGTGTAGGGGGACCCACATTGGAGGGGACGTGTCCAATATTTAAAGAGACACGATTGCCTTAATGGGGGCGTGGCCCACATTTAAAGGGCCACAGCTCAGATTAAAGGGGGTGTGACCCACCTTTGGGGGGGGTCACATTAAAGGAGGAGTGGCCTGCATTTAAAAAAGCATGGTGCAGCTTTGGGGGAGGAGCCACATTTAAAGGGCCACAGCTCAGATTCAGGGAGCCCCACATGAAAGGTGGCGTGGCCACATTTAAAGAGACACAGCTCAGCTTAAAGAGGGCATGGCTCCAACTTTGGGGGGGGGCCCCACATTAGGTGTCCCCACACCAAAGGCTCCCCAATGCAGTCCGTCCCCCCCATACCTGTCCCGCCGCCACCACCGGCACCGGGGGGTCCGTCGGGGTGGGCGTGGAGACCCGGGTGGGAATCCCAGGAGCGGAGGACGAGCTGCTTCTCGCGGGGTCCCCAAGCGCCGGAATAGGGATGTTTCTGCCGGATATGGCGCTTGATGGTGCTGAGCTTGAGGGTGGCGAGGGCGCTGCCGCAAACCATGCAGAGCATCCCGTGTCGCGCCGCGTTGAACTCCATCAGGTATTCGGCTCGCCAACGCTCGTGGTAATACCGACGGTGATCCCGACCCGGGATACGGCTCCGACCCGGCCGCGACGCTCGAGCTTCGCAGTGGTCTGAGCTCCGACGGCCCCCCCCGCGGTCCCGGCTCTGGCGGGGAGGCTGCGAGGAGCAGGGGGGGGTGATGGAGGGGAGGGGTATGGATTTGGGGGTTGGGGGTGTCTAAGGGATGGAAGGGTCTTGGGGGATTGATGTATGGGGGGCTCCAGGGATGGGGGGTGAGATTTGGGGGAGCTCCAGGGATTGGGGGATTCGAGTACGGGGGAGGTCCCCAGGGATGAGGAAGTCTCAGGGGGTCCCTGGTGATGGGGGGCCCTTGAGGGGGACATTTATGGGTGGGGGGGCTTTTGGGGTCCTCAGGGATAGCAGAGCCTGAGGGGACTCACTTTGGGGGGGGCTTTGGGGATCCTGGGGGGGGACATCCCAACATGAGGGTCTTGGGGGACCCTATGGGGGGTGGTCCCCCGGGTTGGGGGTCTCAGTCCTGCTTGGGAGGGGGACACAGCCCGCAGGGGTAACCTCAAATTAGGGGGATCTGGAGGGGAGGGGGGGGACACGAGACCGGGGGCTCTTAAAGGAGAAAGGGAAGTTCTTAAAGGGGCAGGGGCATCAAAAATGGGGGGGTCCACAGGGATGGGGCATCTTTAAAAGGGCGAGGGGGGGCTCTTAAAGAGACAGGGTGCGTTAAAGGAGCAGCTCACTTCAAGGGGGCGGGGCTTGTAAAGGGATATTTAAAAGGGGTGGGGCATGTCAAAGGGGAGGGGCCCTTAAAGGGGCAGGAGCATGTCAGAGGGCTGGGGGTGGTTAAAGAGGGTGGGGATATCTTAAAGTGACAGCAGCACCTTAAAGGACCAGGGGCATCCTAAATTGGATGGGGGCATCTTAAAGAGGCAGGGACACCTTAAAGGGATGGGGGCATCCCAAATTGGATGGGGGCATGTTAAAAGGACAGGAGCATCTTAAAGGGGCAGGGGCATCTTAAAGTGACAGGGGCATCTTAAAGCGACAGGAGCATCCTAAATTGGATGGGGGTATCTTAAAGGGCCAGGGGCATCCTAGAGGATGACAGGAGGATGGCAAAGGGATGGGGTCACCCCCAGGGCCGGGCGGGGGATCTTAAAGGGCCAGCATCGCTCCCATTGTGCATTCTCCGCGGGAGAGGGGTCTCCTTAAAGGGGCCGCACAGACCACCCTCCCCATCCTCTCCCCCCCCTCATCCCCTGCGTTGGTGCTCACCTGGGCGGTCCGGGTGCGGGAGAGGTCCGGGGTCGGGGTGGGGGTTCGGGGGCTCCATGGCGGGGCCCGGGGCGGCAGCGACGGTGGCGGGCAGGGGCCGGCCGGGGTGGGGACGCCGCCGTGGGGCCCCTGGGGCTCCTTTAAGGGCTCCTGGGTAAATTTAAAGGGGCCGCACGCCTTTCCCATCCCCCCCGCAAGGCCGCCCCGCCCCTCGACGGGGGGCTGCGGTGGGGGGCGATGAGTTGCCATCCGGTCTCAGCCCGCCCCCCTCCCCCAAAAAGCTCACCCACCCTATAAAAAACATTTTAAAGGGTGGGGGTGCCCAGGCGAGGGGTAAGGGGGAGCCCCTGGATGCTGCCCTCTCCCATGCAGCCCCCCCCCCCCATTCCCACCCCCACCCTGCAGCATCGCCCCGGGGTCCCCAGACCTATGGGGCACCCAAGAAGCCATCACCACCACCCCCCCTCCCCATCCCTGGGCTGGCCCCGCCCCTTTGGTCCAGAAAGGGCGTGGTCTGGGCGTGGAGACCACACCTTCCCCTTGGGGAAAGGGGGCGTGGCTTCCCCAGCTGGTCCCGCCCCATCTCCTAGGCTTGGCCCACCCTGGACCGGTTCCCCCTCCCAGTGCTCCCAGTGCCCCTCCCCATTACAGCCAGTGTACCCAGGCGTCCGGGCCCCCTCCCACCTCCCTCCAGTGCCTGGGGAGAAGCCAGGCGTCCGGGACCGTGCCCCCCCCCCGCCCCAAAAAGCGGGGAAGGGACCCAGGCGCCCGGGTGTCCCCCCCCCCTTCCCCCTTTGGGGTCGCCAGCAGGGATGGGGAGGGGGGATTCGGCTCCGCTCGGGTGTTTCCGTCAGTGAACGGAAAGGCCCGATGGCGGCCGAGAGGCGTTCGGGTGTTTCCGGATCTACTCGGGGAAGGGGTGGCGGAGACGGAGCTCGGTTCTTCCCGCGGCTGTCAGCGGAAATTGCCGAAGGAGGCTTCGGGTCTTTCCGCGTCGGGGTGGGGCCGGTGAGAGTCGTCGGGTGATTCCGGAACCGCCTCCGGAAACGCCCGAAGCCGGGAGAGGGAACACCGAGCCGAATCTATCCGGAAAGAGCCGAAGAAGAGTGGGAGGCGTGTCGGGTGTTTCCGGCGCGGCGGCGGAAATGGCCGAGGGCCGGCGGTGGCGGCCATGTTGGGAGCCGCTGGGTGCTGAAGAGGCGCGAGTGTGAGGCGGCAGCGGCCGGGCAGACTCGCCGCCCGCTCCCCTCTCCCCCCCTTCTCCTCTCCCGTCCCCCTCCCCGGCCTCCCCCATGCCGGTGGCCTGGCCTCCCCCCGCTCCCTGAGCGTGGCCCGGGGTTCCCCTCTCCCCCACCTCCCCTTCCCCCTCCCCGCACACCGCCTGCCGCGGCTTCCCCCTATCGCGATAGTCGCCGGCGGCGGGGGGGGGGGGCCGCCATGTCGAGCAGCGGTCGTAGCCCTCTGCCTACCGTCAACGAGAGAGACGCGGAGCAGGTAGGGTCGACGACGGGGAGGGCCTTTGTGAGGGGAAGGGGGGGGGGTGTCTGAGGGGAGCCCGGCCCCTCCGTGAGGGGATCGTGGGCCGTTTTGTGAGGGAAAAAGGGGGGGATCTGAGGTCGGTTTGTGGGGAAAAGGGGGTCTGAGGGGGTCGGGGGTCCTTTTTGTGAGGGGAAAGGGGGGTCTGAGGGGGTTGTGGGTCGTTTTGTGAAGGGGAAAAGGGGGGATATGAGGTCGGTTTGTGAGGGGAGAAAGAGGGGTCTGAGGGGGACCTGGGTAATTCTGTGAGGTAAAAAAGGCGTCTGAGGGGGACCCGAGCTGTTTTGTGAGGGGGGAAAAGGGGGTCTGAGTGGATTGTGGGCCGCTTTGTGAGGGGAAAAGGGGGTCCTGGGCCATTTTGTGAGAAGAAAGGAGGGTCTGAAGGCGTCCTGGGGCCCTCCATGAGGGGAAAAGGGGGGCTGAGGGGGCCTGGGGTTGTTTTGTGAGGGCAACTGGGGGGTCTGAGTGGGTTGTGGGCCATTTTGTGAGGGGAAGAGGGGGACTAAGGGGGCTCTGTGCCCCCCCCCAGCCTGGCCCCTCTGCAAGGGGATCCTGGGGGGACCCAGCTCCTCTCACAGTCATTCCCCCCATGAAGTACCCTGGGGCTTCCCATCACCCAGACCCCCGTGTGGGATGGGGGGACCTGAGCCAGGGCCCCTCTTTGGGGGCTGGATCCGACTCTTCCATGGGTCCTGTTTTTGGGAGGGATGGTCTAGGGTGCTCCTGAGCTGCCCCCCCCGCCCCGAGAGGTCTGGGCTCCCATTTTAGGGGTCCCTGAGGGGCAGCAGGGTGTCTGTTCCCCCACTCCCCAAAAGGCAGGGGTGAGAGGCCCAGGGCTTGCACCCCAAAGGAAGGGGAGCAGGCAGGAGGGTGCCAGCCCCCCACACTGGCCCCCTCTGGGGTCCAGTATCTGTCAGGGGGTGTGAGGTTTGGGGTGTCATCGTTGTCATTGTGTCGTGTGTGTCCCCCCCCGTCTTGGTGGCTGCGCGGACTGGGTGTGGGGGCGTGAGCCCACCCCCATCCCTGCTGCGGCCCCCCCCCCACCGGTGGTGGGGGGTGTGGGGGCGGCATCGTTGCCATGGGCTAGGTGCCCTCCGTGGGGTTTTGGGGAGGGGGGCTGTGAGGTGTGTACCCCCCAAAATGATATGGGTGCCCACCCCTGTGATGGGGGCCCAGCCTTCCCCCAAGATGGAGAGGGTGGGGGTTCACCCCCTGAGTCTGGTTGGTTGGTAGGGATGAGGCCTAGATACCTTTAGGGGGCAGCTGGAAGGGGGGGTCCCCCATTTTGGGGTGTAGGTCTGGGGGGCTCTTAGGGGCCCCCTGTGCTTGCAGCTTCGGGTGCTGGTGGGTACCCCACTTATGGCTCAGCCTGTTTGGGGAGGGTCTGGGGAGCACCTTGGCTTCCCCAGCTACATGGCACCCCCGTTTTGGCTGATATTTTGGGGGGCTCCCCACCTTCTGCAATGAGGGAGATCCCCCAAGCCACGGGGAGGGACCCAGCAGGATGTGGCCTGGGGTGGGGTGGGGGGCACAAGTGGCTTCGTCTCTGTGTCCCCAACACCGAGGACAAGGTGATGCTACCTGCTCTCTGGCCGTCACCGTGGCGTCGGGCACCCCCTCCTTGTTTTGGGTCGTTTTCCTGTATTTTTCTGCCGTTATGTAACGACAGAGGAGAATTATTCCTGGCTGGGAAGATTTGGGGAGGGGGCGGTGGAGAGGTGGGGGGCTGCTGCCTCTCCCCCAAAAACAGCAGCCAAAATCGGGGTGCCCCCCCCCCCCAGTTCCTCCATCACATGGAGACCGATCTGGCATGCTTTTATATAAAAAAATTTTTCAAAAATAACTAAATTTGGCTGACATTTCAGCACCGCCGCACCAAAGCTGTTTTACCATCTCCTGTCGGCTGCCGAGGTGGCGGTTCGGTGGGGGGGGAACCACCCGCCTGCCGCAGGTAGGCCCGGCACGGCGGCAGCTGCTGGTTACACCGTTACTGGTTACCAGTTATGCCGAAGCCGGTTGCCACCAGTTTTGTGCTGGCAGCGCGGTCGGGTGTTGGCGGCGTAGGCACAGCTGGCACCTCGGCCTCTTCGCACCAGGATCTTTAGACCCGACTGGTGACATCACCCCCGGACCTAGTGACATCACCCCCGGACCCAGTGACATCATCCCCGCCGCCATTCTGGTTGCAATTCCCAGTGGTTCGGCTCTAACGGCAGCCGGCAAGCGAGATGGGCCCCTCCTGCCCCAATGTGGGCCATTAGTGTTGATTTTTCCCTTTTCTGCCCTGTTTTCACCCCCCTGGTGCTTCAGGTGTTCCCCAAAACTGCGGCGCAACACCGCAACCCCCCCAGCTCCCGCGGCCCGGCCAAGCCGTCGTCAGCCCAACCGGTCGAGCCGGTCTGGCATTCCCGGCGCTCCTTGCGGAGTTCAACTCTCGGCGAGCTTCCGCCGGCCGCCCGGCACCACCTCACACCGAGCCGGCCACGGCCGTCGGTGTCGCTGGCACCACCGCGAGCTGAGCCGGTTTAGGGTCGCCGAGTGTGAGTCCGTGCCGTGGGGCTGGGTTTGGGTGGGGAAACTGAGGCACGAGGGGCTTTGGCAGCGAGGGAGGGGGTTTAGAGCTGAGCTCAGAGCCCGTTTAATTAACGAGAATTTGGTTAACAAGCGCCAAGCCCGGCACCGCTCTTCGTAGCCGCAGGGGGATGCCAAGGGCTGAGTCCTTTCCCGCTTTGCCAAAACCGGGAGCGGCGAAGCAGCCGCCCACGTCCTGGCGAGGGGGACAGTGACAACCTCCTGGTGTTTCAGCACTGCACCGGCAAAGCCTGGAGCCGGCGATGCTTTCGGCAAAGCCTCACCGGGCCCCGGCGCAGCTGCTGCTGCTCTCCTGGCATGACCTTTGTCGGGGCGGGGGGGGGGGGGGGGGGGGATGTGGAGGAGAGCCGCCAGCGCTGGGGGATGTTTGCCGGCCACTCCAGCCTCACCGATAAGAGGTGCCGGAGAAATGCCGGGCACGCTGGCCACTTGCTGGCGCTGCCGCGGACCCCCATGCTTTTTGAGGGGGGGAGAATCCGGTGTTGGTGCCACCACATGCCTCGAAACCCTGAATTAATTCCCCGGCAGCACGGCCAGATGGCGAAGCACGCTCCCCGCCCCGTTGCCACGGCAGTTTTTTGGCAGAAAAACCCCATTTTTCTTCACTTTTCCCCATCATCCTCCCAGCAAAGCACTGGGTTTTGGGGGAGGGGGAGGATCTGTGCCCCCCCTCCATACCCCCCCAGTCCCCAAAATGCTGTGTTCCCCTAAAATCTGGGGGTTCGGTGCCTCGTGCCTGGTTGCGCCATCGTTGGCTGAGCAATGCTGAAAACTGCCCCCGCCTCGCTTCCGCCGGTGGTTTCCTTCCCACGGGGGGAGCACCCCAAGAGTATGACCCCCGCCAAAACCCCAGCGAGGTTTCGGGGAGGGCTGTGCAGTGGCCCCAAATCCTGGGGGGGGGGGGGGGGTGTAGTTTGGCTCGATTCCCCCGCCCGCTCACGCGCGCCCGTTATCTCCGGTGTCACCGGAGCGGTGACAGCGCAGCATGGGGGGGGGGGAGGTGACGCCGCCCAGCGCCGGTGTTCCGCTCCCCATAAGGGAACACCCCAAAAGTGTCCTTAAAGCTGGAGTGACCTCTGGGGGGGGTGGCCCATGAGGACTTTTGGGGTGTGGGATGGGGGGGGGGGTTGGTGGCAGTGGTGTTTTATGGGACACCTCAGGGGCCCCCCTGTTTTGGCTGTGGGGTGAACCCAGGCATCTGGTTTCCCCATTTTGGGGTAAAATCATGACATTTGGGCACCCCATTTCTGGGATGGGACCAGGGAGGGGGTAGCCATGTCCCTGTCCCCTCCCGGGGAAGGGGTGTCACCGCGCTGGCCCCGTCCCCACCCAAGCCCAGCCCGAAACCGCCGTGCTTGCGTCAGGTATCGGGGGCGGCTCCCGGCCTGCCCGGGGTGCGGCACAGTGCTGTACGGCAGCGGCGTTCCCGGACTTTGCTCCCGGCTTTGCCGAGAGCCTCCAGACCCCCCCCGGGAGTTCTTCTGGGGGGGGGGGGGGGCGAACGACATGCAATGACATGACACATGGGGACATCAAACTGATTGTCCCCTTTGTGTCCCCGCAGCCGGGTCCCGTGGAGGGGAAGGGTGGCGGGAAGGCCAACATGCTGCGAGGCCGGAATTCGGCCACCTCCGCCGACGAGCAGCCCCACATCGGCAACTACCGCCTGCTGCGCACCATCGGCAAGGGCAACTTCGCCAAGGTCAAGCTGGCCCGGCATGTCCTGACCGGCAAGGAGGTGAGTGCCACCGTGGTGTGGGGACGGTCCTCGTCCTGTGGGTGCCACCGTGGTGTGGGGACGGTTCTGGGCTCCTGGTCCTCACCCCGTGGGTGCCACCGTGGGGATGGGCTCTTGGTCCTCATCCTCAGAGTGCCACCGCGGTGCGAGGACAGCTCTGGGCTCCCAGTCCTCTCCTTGTGAGTGCCACTGCAGGGACAGGCTCATGGTTCTTGTCCTGTGAGTGCCACCACTGTGCGGGGACGGTTCTGGGCTCTCAGTCCTTGTCCCATGAGTGCCACCGCAGTGTAGGGACAGGTTCCCGGTCCTCGTCCTGTGAGTGCCAGTGTGGCACGGGGACGGGCTCCTGGTCTTCAGCGGTGACTGCCACCATGGCATGGGGACAGCTCTGGGTCCTGGTCCTCACCCCGTGAGTGCCACCATGGCATGGGGACGGGCTCATGGTCCTTGTCCTGTGAGTGCCACCACTGTGCGGGGACAGTTCTGGGTCCTGGTCCTTGCCCTGTGAGTGCCACCGTGGGGTCAGGCTCCTTGTCCTCGCCCTGCAAGTGTCACCACAGCACGGGGATGATCCGAAGCTCTTGGTCCTCATCTTGTTAGTGCCACCATGGTGTGGGGACGGGCTCCCGGTCCTCCCATCACGGATGCCACCACAGTGTAGTGACAGGCTCCCGGTCCTTGCCCCGGGAGTGCCGCCGCAGCATGGGGACAAGTTCCTGGTCCTCACCTCATGAGTGCCACCATGGTGCAGGGACAGCCCTGTCCCCTTGCCCCTCACCTCATGAGTGCCACCACAGTGTGGGGACAGTCTTGGGGACATTCCCTGACCCCCTCTCATCCCTCCCAGGTCGCCGTGAAAATCATTGACAAGACACAGCTCAACTCCTCCAGCCTGCAGAAGGTGAGGGCCGGGGCTTGGGATCTCGGGGGGGGGGGGGGGGGGGGGCAGCAGTTTATGGGGGGACACATGGGGGATTGCGGCATCTCATTCCCTCCTCCCCAAAACCCACCCACCCCCCCATTCCTCACAGCTCTTCCGGGAAGTGCGAATAATGAAGGTCCTGAACCACCCCAACATAGGTGAGCCCCCACCAAAGACCCCCCAGCTGCATGCTGGGACTCCCGTGCCCCCCATCCCTACCCTTGGGGGGGGGGGTCCCCCACCCCTGGGGGGATCCCAGGGGGTGGCCCCCACCCTGGCCCGCCCCCCTCCAGCCCCGCTTTGCCCCCTTTGCAGTGAAGCTTTTCGAGGTGATTGAGACGGAGAAGACGCTTTACCTCGTCATGGAGTATGCCAGTGGGGGTGAGCAGCAGGCAAGGTGGGGTGACAGCAGGCAGGGAGCGGGCAGGGCTGCCTCTCACCCCTGCCTTCTGTTGTCGTGTCCCCCCCCCCACCTCCAGGTGAGGTTTTCGACTACCTGGTGGCCCACGGGCGCATGAAGGAGAAGGAGGCCAGGGCGAAGTTTCGACAGGTCGGGGGTTGCCAGTGTGACACCCCCAAGGGGGTTTGGGGACACCCCTATGTCCCCAGGGGGCTGGGGGATGCCCCTGTGCCCCTCCCGGGGTGGGGGGGGCCCCCCTGATACCCCCCTCTCCTGCAGATAGTGTCGGCCGTGCAGTACTGCCACCAGAAGTTCATTGTCCACAGGGACTTGAAGGTGAGGACCTCCCCCTTGGACCCCTTGACACCCCTGGGACCCCTGCCAGCAGCCCAAGGTGCTCCCCAGGTCCCTGTCCCCCCCCTTTTGACCCCAGGGCAGCACCTGGATATCCCTGGGACCCCCCAGCACAGCACCCAGGCACCGCTGAACCCCTGGGAGGTGCCAGGATGTCCAGGGCAGCACCCAGGCTCCTGAGGGCAGCACCTGGACACCCCTGGGACCCCCCAGGGTTGTACCCAGATAGTCCTAAATCCTCAGGGCAGCACCTAGATGCCCCAGGGAGCTCCTGGGAGGTGCCAGCGTCCCCCAGAGCAGCACCCAGACACCCCTGCATGCCCTGGGAGGTGCCAGGGCCCCCTGGGTCAGCACCTAGACACTCCTGAACCCTGTGGGAAGTGCCAGGACCCCCAGGGGCAGCACCTGGACACCCCTGGGACCCCCTGGGCAGCACCAGATACTTGCAGAACCCCCCTGGCTGCACCCACATACCCCTAAACCCCCCCAGCAGAGCACCCAGATGCCCCTAAAGCCCCTTGGGGCGCTCTCCCTCCCCTGGGACAGGCGGAGAACCTACTGCTGGACGCCGACATGAACATCAAAATCGCCGATTTCGGCTTCAGCAACGAATTCACCTTCGGGAACAAACTGGACACGTTTTGCGGGTCCCCCCCCCTACGCGGCCCCCGAGCTCTTCCAGGGAAAGAAGTACGACGGCCCCGAGGTCGACATCTGGAGCCTGGGCGTCATCCTCTACACCCTGGTCAGCGGCTCCTTGCCCTTCGATGGGCAAAATCTTAAGGTACCACCCCGTTTTGGGGGGGTCCCTGTGGGTCCCCAAGGTGGTTGTGGTGTGCCGATGGGTGTTTTATCACCTCAGGAGCTGCGGGAGCGGGTGCTGCGGGGCAAGTACCGGGTGCCCTTTTACATGTCGACCGACTGTGAGAACCTGCTGAAGAAGTTTCTCATCCTTAATCCTACCAAGAGGGGCACCTTGGAGGTGAGGGGTCAGGGAACCCCAGGACCACCCCCAGTGGGGTCCTGGGCACCCCTGGGACCCCCCAGTGTGGTACTGGACACCCTTGAGAGCAACCCAGCACACCCAGCATGGTTCTGGGATCCCCCAGGACCCCCCAGCATGGTCCTGGATACCCATGGGACTGCCCAGGGACCCCCAATGTGGTCCTGAACACTTCAGGCACCCCTTGAGCACCTCCAGTGTGGTCCTGGGCACCCCTGGGATGACCAGCATGGTCCTGGGAGCCCCCGGGACCCCACGAGCACCCTCGACATGTTCCTGGGTACCCCCAGGACTCCTCAGCGTGATCCTGGACACCCCCAAGAGCACTGCAAGACCCTCAGCATGATCTTGGGTGCCCCCAGGAGCCCACCCAGGAGCCCAGTCACCCCTAACATTGCCCTCAGCCCCCCAGCACAGCATCAGGGACCCCTGGAGCCTCCTGCTCCCCTCCAAAATGTCCCTGCCCCCCAGAGGTGACCCCAGGAAGCCCCCTGGGACCCCCAGACCCCCTCCGCCCTGCTCAAGACCCCCTTTGGTGTCATCGTTCCCCCCCCCCCCCAGCAAATCATGAAGGACCGCTGGATGAATGTGGGCCACGAGGACGATGAGCTGAAGCCCTACATGGAGCCTGTGCCAGACTACAAGGACCCTCGGAGGACAGGTAGGACCCCCCCTAGACACCTGGGTCCCCTTTTGGGGGGTAAGAGGGTCCTCAAGGGGCCCCCTCCCAGATGCCTGGGTTCCCCCACTGAGGCCTGTCCCCCCCCCACCCAGAGCTGATGGTGTCCATGGGGTACACGCGGGAGGAGATCCAGGAGTCACTGGTAGGGCAAAAGTACAACGAGGTGATGGCGACCTACCTGCTGCTGGACCACAAGAGCTCGGAGGTGAGGGGACATCGGGGACACCGTGGGGGTGTAGGGGATGAGGGGACAACGGGGAGAGGTGAGGTGACACAGGTGGGACAGGGAGTATGATGAGGGGGACAATGAGGGGATAGGTATGACGGGACATGGGGGGGATGAGGGCACATGAGGAGACAGACGTGATGGAGTATGGAGGATATGAGGGGACATGGCAGCAAGGGGGTACGAGGAGGAATGTGGGGACAAGGAGGGGACATTGGGAGGGTCTTGGGGACATGAGTGACAGGACATTGAGGGTATGAGGGGACATGGGGACTTGAGACAAGGGGGACAGGTGCGATGGAGCATGGAGGATATGAGGGGACGTGGGGGTTATGGGTATGACAAGGAACATGGAGGGGATGTGGGGACACGGAGAGGGTCATGGGGACATGGGTGTGACGGGACTTGGGGACAATGAGGTGACACAGGGACATGAGGAGACACGGACACATGATGGAGCGTGGAGGATGTGAGGTGACATGGGGACAATGAGGGGTATGGGGGACATGGGTATGATGAGGAACGTGGACATGGGGAACACCGAGAGGATGTGAGGGTCGCAGGATATGGGTATGAGGGAACGTGGAGGGTATGAGGGGACATGGGGACTTGAGGAGGACACATGGGGACACAGGTGTGGAGGACATGGGGACAATGGGGGGGACATGAGGAGGGTCACGGGGACACACGTATGACAAGAAGGGGATGGGGTGGGACAGTGGGGGGGGGCACAGGGAGGGACAGAGGGGACAGCGTCCTCCCCCCCAGCCATACCCTGACCCCGTGCCAGCGCATTCCCGTGCCATCACGTTCCCCCCACCCCAGCTGTGCCTCGTGCCAGCGCGTCCCCGTCCCCAGCTGTGCCCAGTGCTGGCACGTTCCCGTCCCCAGCTGCGCTCCGTGCCAGCGCGTCCCTGTCCCTGCACATCCCCCCACGCCAGCGCGTCCAGTCCCTGTCCCCATCCCTGCTTGGTGTGTCCCCCCGTGCCCCATACCAACATGTGTGCGACCTCCTTCATGTCCCCACCTGTGTCCCCCCCCCACTTTGTGTCCCCAGCTGGAGGAGAGCCTGGCGCTGAAGCCGCGGGCGGCCCCCGACCTGGCCAACAGCTCGGGCCCCTCCCCGGCACACAAGGTCCAGCGCAGCGTCTCCGCCAACCCCAAGCGCCGCGTCAGCGACCAGGGTGAGCCCCCCCCCATGACATCTGGGTCCATGGGGGGGTGGGTGGCCCAGTTGCCTGGGTCACTGGGTGGAGGGCAAGGGGGGGGACCCAGTCCCATGGGAGAAAGGGGGGGCCTGGGGTGGGAGCAGGGAGGGGGGCCTGTGTCCCTAGGTGGGGGGCACCTGGGTCCCTGGGTGGGGGTAGCCCGGTTGCCTTGGTCACTGGGTGGGAGTCAAGGGGGGGGACCCAGTCCCATGGGAGAAAGGAAGGGCCTGGGGGGGTCCTGGATGCCTGGGTCCCTTGGGAGACTGGGGTCCTGGATGCCTGGAGTCCTGTGGGATGGGGGGCTGGATGCCTGGGTCCCCTGGCGGTGCAGGGATGGGAGAGGGGGTCCCCAGACCCCTGGGTCCCCATGGGGTGGGGGGGTGGAGTGGGGCCCCCCCACATACCTAGGGCCCTGAGGGTGGAGGGGATGGGGTGGTGGGGTGGAGCAGGGGCCCCCTGGGACACCCGGGTCCCTGGGGCAGGGGGTGGGGAGTGGGTCCCCATAGGACACCCCCCCCCCCCCACACCTTGACACATCCACCACCCCCACAGCCGGCCTTTCCATCCCCACCTCGGCCTCCTACTCCAAGAAGACGCAGGCGGCCAACGCCGAGAACAAGCGAGGAGGAGGAGGAGGGGAGGAAGAGGGGGGGCGGCGGGCGGGCAGCACCGCCAAGGTGCCCCCCAGCCCCCTGCCCGGCCTGGAGCGAGCCAAGGGCACCCCCTCACCCTCCACGGTCAGCATGGGGCTGGGGGGGGCACCCATGCCTGGGTCCCCTGGTTTGGGGGGGGGGGGGTCGCGCATGCCTGGGTCCCCTGGGGTGGGAGAAGGGGGGACCTGGACACTTGGGACCCTTGGGGGTGGGAGTTGGGTGGGAGGCCCAAACACCTGGGTCCCTCAGGGTGCCTCAGTCCCCAGACAACTGGGTCCTCCGTTTGGGGGTGCTTGTGGGGTTCCCAGATCCCTGGGTCCCCCCTCAGACCTCCCCCCCCCCCCCCCGCCTTGTGTGTCCCCCCCTCCACAGAACAGTGTCCTCTCCACCGGCACCACGCGGAGCCGTAACTCCCCGCTGCTGGACCGGGCCAGCCTGGGCCAGAGCTCCCTGCAGAACGGCAAGGACAGGTAGGGGATCCCCCCGTGCCCCCCAAAAATACCTCCCCCCCCCCCCCTCCTTAATGCCCCCCCCCCCCCCGCCCCCTGCTTTTCTTTCCTAGCCTGCCCACGCCGGGCTGCCGGCCCTCACCCGCTGCTCCCCCGGCCCCTGGGGCCCCCCCGCGGTCCCGGCAGCACCCGAAACCCACCGCCACCCCCGCCGATGCCAACTGCGAGGCCACCCGGCCCAGGCAAGGCCGCCCACCCCCCCAAAATCCTGGCGCGGGACCCATGTCCTGGAGTGGAACCCTTGGGAGGGTTTGGGGGGGGGGGGTCCCCATGTGCCTCTCCCTGACCCTGCCTGGCACCCCAGCATGTCCCCAGGGATTTGGGGTGACTCAGGGTGCTGGTGTCCCCCTGCCTGGCACCCCAGCATGTCCCCAGGGAACAGGGGGGATTTGGGGTGTCCCCTGTCCCCAGCCCAATGCCCCAGGGTATCCCCCAGAGCAGGGGGGGGGGAGGGATTTGGGGTGTTGTGGGGTACCAACGGGTCCCTGGGGTGCAGCAGGGTGCTGGTGGGTCCCCATGGTGCTGTGGGGTGCTGGCAGGTCCCTGGGGTACAGCGGGGTGCTGGTGTGTTCTTGTGGGGTGCTGGTGGGTCCCCATGGTGCTGGTGGGTCCCTGTGGGGTGCTGGCAGGTCCCCAAGGTGCCGTGGGTTACCAGCAGGTCCCTGGGCTGTGGCAAGCTGGGTCCCCACGGTGCTGTGGGGTGCTGGCGGGTCCCTGTGGGGTGGTGGCAGGTCCCCACGGTGCTGTGGGGTGCTGGCGGGTCCCTGTGGGGTGGTGGCAGGTCCCCACGGTGCTGTGGGGTGCCGGCGGGTCCCTGGGGGGTGGTGGCGGGTCCCCACGGTGCTGTGGGGTGCTGGCGGGTCCCTGTGGGGTGGTGGCAGGTCCCCACGGTGCTGTGGGGTGCTGGCGGGTCCCTGTGGGGTGGTGGCAGGTCCCCACGGTGCTGTGGGGTGCCGACACGTCCCCAGGGTGCCCTGAGTTACCACCTGCATGTCCCCAGGGTGCAGCGGGCAGGGTGGGGTGGTGCCACCCACACCCCCATTAACCCCCCCCCGCCCCGTTCCCACAGCGGGGCACCCAGCCGGGTACCGGCAGCTTCTCCTTCAGCCCACAACGTCAGCCAAGGTCCCGGGGAACGACCCAGCTTCCCCCGGGGGGTCTCCAGCCGCAGCACCTTCCACGCCGGGCAGCTGCGACAGACGCGCGACCAGACCCCCCTGCCCTACGCGTTGCCCCCCGGTCTGCCCCCCGCCTCCCCCTCCGGTGCCAGTCAGGGTCGTCGCGGTCCCTCCGCCAGCCTCTTCAGCAAGTTCACCTCCAAATTCGTCCGGAGGTGAGGAAAGGGGCTGGGGGGGGGCGGGGGGGGACACGCGGGACTGTCATCACGTGTCCCCCGGTGTGGGGGCTTCTCGGTGTGTGTGGCCCCTGGGCTGCCCCCGTGTACCCCCCCAGGGCTCCTCTGTGTCCCCTCTGTGTGGCCCCTCATCCCCCCCCGGGGATCCTCTGTGTGGCCCCTCTATGTTGTGGTTGTGTCCCCCCCCCCACTGTGTGTCCCCTCATCCCCCTGGGCATCCTCTGTGTCCCCTTCTCTGTGTGTCCCCTCTGTCCATCCGTCCCCCCCCAAAGCTGTGTGTCCCCTCGTTCCTCCCAGGGATCCTCTTGTGTGTTCCCCTCCGTGTCCTCTCATCCTCCTCAGGGCTCCTCAGTGTCCCCTTGTCCCCCCACAGGGCTCCTCCATGTCCCATTTTGCCCCCCCCAGGACCCTTCCCTGTCCCCCCATGTCCCTCTCGGGCTCTTACACATCCTTTCCGTGTCCCCCCACCTTGTCCCCTGGGGGGGGGGGCTTCTCTGTGTGTCCCCTTGTCCCTCCAGGCTCCTGTATGTCCCCTCTGTGTCCCCCCAGGGCTCCTCCTGTCCCCCAGGTCTCCTGCCATCCCCTCGGGACCCCCCCCTCCCAACACTTCCATGTCCCCTCCTGTCCCTGTGTGTCCCCCCCCCCCCCCGCCCCATGTGGGAAGGGGTGACGGGGGCGGGGAGGTGGGGGGGCTGCTTTGCCCCAGATGCCTGGATCCTCCGGCTGACCCCCCCCCCATTTGGGGGGGGGGGGGCGGGTGGGGGAGGGGGGTACCCGGACACCGGGGTCCCTCAGGGTGTGGGGGAGGGGGGTGGCTCTGTCCCGGCCCCCTCCCCCCGCCCCCAACGTCGCCCTTCTCTTCTGTTTGTCTTTGTAGAAATCTGTCTTTCAGGTTTGCCAGAAGGTAGGGCAGCGCCGGACGCCTGGGTCCGCCCCCCCCCCTGCCCCCGCATGCCACCCACCCCCCCCACCCTGGGAGAGCAGGTCCTGGCCCCCCCCTTCCCCCCCCCCGTGCCCCCCCAAACTCCCCTCCCAAACCCCCGCCTTGGTGCTGCACGGCCCCGCATGGCCCCCCTCCCCGCTCGGCTGTGGCTGTCTGTCTGTCCGTCTGTGCCCCCCCCCACCCCTCCCACCCCCACTCTGTGTGTGTGTGTGTGTGTGTGTGTGTGTGTGTGTGTCTGTCCCCCTCCCCATGCTGTCTGTCTGCCCGGACGCCCGGGTCCCATGCTGGGAGGGGGAGGGGCTGCCCCTCCCCCCCCCCCCCCCCCCCAACTGATCTTTGCCCCTTCGTCTTTCTCAAGGAACCCGCACGAGCCCGAGAGCAAGGACCGAGTGGAGACACTGAGGTGAGTGCAGGGACGGGGTCCTTGTGACACCCCCGACACCCCTGGGGTCCTTGTGACACCCCCAGAGTCCTCGTGATGTCCCCACAACACCCCTGGAGTCCCCAGGACCACTATCTTGTCCCCTAGGACACCCCTGAGGTCCCCACAACACCCGCAGGGTCCCTGGGACACCCATAGGACCCCACCCCATGACACCCAGGCCCACCATATTGGGCCTGGTGACGTCCCTGGGGTCCCCCCGTGACACCCAGGACCACCGTACTGGTCCCAGTGACATCGCCGGGGCCCCCATGACACCCCAGACTGCTGTGCAGGTCCCGGTGACAACCCTGGGGTCCTCCTGACACCCATGATCACTGCGCCGGTCCCCCTGCCACCTTTGGGGTCCTGGTGACATCCATGGGACACCTGGGCTGGCTGTGCCCGTCCTGGTGACATCCCTGGGGTCCCTGTGACACCCAGGACCTCCATGTCACTGCTGGTGATGTCCCAGGCCCGCCATACTAGTTCTGTGTCATCTCCAGAGCCCCCATGCCACCCAGGACCACCATGCTGGCCCTAGTGGTGTCCCCAGGACCACCACACTGGTCTTGGTGACATCCCTGGGGTCCCTGTGACCCCCGGGACCCCCACGCTGGCCCCAGTGCCATCCCCAAGACCCCCACGCTGGCCCTGGTGACATCCCCAGGACCACCGCACTGGTCCTGGTGACATCCCTGGGGTCCGTATGACCCCCAGGACCACCACACCCACCCTGCTGCTCCCGGTGCCACCACCACCCACCTCCCCACCTTGGTGACACCCCCCCTTCCCTCCTTGTCCCCTCTCCCCAGACCGGCGGTAGGTCCCGAAAAAGAAACCCGCGAAGCCGGCGCTCGAGAAGCCAAACCTCGTTCTTTACGTTTTACCTGGAGCATGAAAACGACGAGTTCCCTGGAACCGGGCGAAATGTTACGGGAAATCCGGAAAGTTCTGGACGCCAACAGTTGTCGGTGCGAACCCCAGGAACGGTTCGTCCTCCTCTGCGCCCACGGAGCTCCCGGGCACGATTCCTTCGTCCAGTGGGAAATGGAAGTTTGCAAACTTCCCCGTCTTTCCCTCAACGGCGTCCGCTTCAAACGCATCGCCGGGACCTCCATGGCCTTCAAGAACATCGCCTCCAAGGTGGCCAACGAGCTCAAGCTCTGAGCGGGGACGGCGGAGGGGGGGGGGGGGGACAACAACAACAACGGTGTCACCTCTGTCACCTCCCCCCACCCACCAACCCCCTTCTCCTGCTTTGGGGGAGCGGAGGCGATGGATTGAGGCGGGGGGGGGGATTGCGTGTCTGGGATCGGATGGACCTGGGACATCGGGGGGGATGTTCTTGAGGGGGCTGCGTGGGGACGTTCTGGATGGACGGGGGACCTGCAGGGACGTGCTGGGTGGGCCAGGACCTCATGGGGACGGGCACATCCTGGATGGATGGGACATCCTTGGTGGCCCTGGGACCACTGGGGATGTTCTGCGTGGTCCTGGGCCTCACAGGGACGTGGCGGATGGCCCAGGGACCTGGGGGGACATTTTGGCTGGGGGGGGGACGACAACACACATGTTCTGGGTGGCCTGGGATGTCTTGGATGGCCTTGGGGACATCCTGGGTGGCCCTGGGCCAGGTGGGGATGTTCCGGTGGTCCCAGGTGGGATATCCCGGATGGACCAGGAATGTCCCCGAGCCTTGGGGGGGGGGGGGGAACGACACACACGTGGGGACAGTCCAGGGCCTTTCTGTCCCCATGGGGACGGCCCAGAGCCTTACGGGGACCCCCCGGGGACCCCCGGTGGCCTTAGGGGACGTGGGGACAGCCTGATGATGTCACAGGACCTGCCCCATGACCTTGGGGGACATCACAGGTGTCCCGCCCCCCCCCCCCCAACCCTTGGGACATGGGGATGTCCCCTTCCTCTCCCCCCCCCCCCTCACTCAGGAAGGCCCCCCCGGGGGGGGAGGGGTTCTGCTGCTGCCGGGGGGAGGGGCCGCCCCCTTTGACCTGCTGTAGCCCCGCCCCCGGGGGCACCCGCATGCCTGGGTCCCCCCGGGGGGGGAGGGGCTGCACCTGCCCTTTACATACCTCGGGGGGGTGTCCCCAGCCCCTCCCCCCCCCGCCCGGGCACTGTCACCCCTTGCGGGGGGGTGGGGGGGGGCGGGGGCACCCAGGGGTGCTGCTGCCCGGGGGGGAGGGGCAGCGCCGCTGGCCCCGCCCCCAGCCCCACCCACCCCCCCGGCCAGCGCCGCTGTGGATTTTCCAGGTTCTAGATTAAAAACTTTCCAGAAAGATCCGTTGCCTCTGACCAGTGCTCCCAGTACGGACCAGTGCTCCCAGTACCCACTGGGTGTAGCTTAGCACTCCCCACTACAACCCAGAGCCCACTGGGCATGGCCCAGTCCTGCCAGTAACTCCCCCAGTGCTCCCAGGAACGCCTCCCAGTCACCACCACCCCCAGTACAACCAGTAACTCCCCTGCCCCACTGCTCCCAGTAAGCTCCCCAGTCCTCCCAGTACCCGCGAGCACGTGCAGCCGCTCTAGTAAAATACCTTTATTGCAAACGCGGCCGGGGACACCCCCCCCCTCCCCTCCCCCGGGACCCTCCCGGACCTCGGGGACACCCCCCCCCCCAGGGTGCCCCCGCCCTCCTCCCCCCCCCCCGGGGGCCGCGTGTCCCCCAGCCCAGCAGGGGGCGCTGCGGAGGGGGGCGTGGCGCGCCCGCCGAGGGGGGGTGTGGATCCCAGCGCTCAGCGGGGCGGGGCGTGTCCGGCGGCGGGGGGGCGTGGGCGAGCGGCGGGGGCGTGGCCGGGGCGGATGAGGGGGGGCGGGGCCCGGCCCTGCTGGAGCGGAGGCGGCGGCCGCGGCAACACGGGGGCGTTGGGCGGGGCCGGGCGCAGGAGGGGCGGGGGCTGCGGGGGGCGGGAGGGAGAGCGCGGCGGGGGCGGGGCGGGAGGCGGGGCCGCGCTGGGGGGCGGGGCCGAGGCTGGCGGCGGGGGCGGGGCCGGGCGAGATACCCCCGTGATCTGCACCTGCGGGAAGAGAGGCGGAGTCGGGGCGGGGCCAGGGCTGGATCGGGGGCGGGGCCAGGATCAGGGCTTGGACAGGGACCAGGCTCCAACACTGGGACCAGGACACAAACTGGGACTGGGACTGGGACCAGGCTGCCCATCAGGACTGGGACCAGTGCCTGGCTCAGGACGAGAACTGGGACCAGGACTGAGAGCAGGGCTGAGACTGGGACCAGTTCCTGAATGAGGACTGGAACCAGGACTGGGATGGGGACCAGGACCTGGACCGGGATAAGGGCTGGGACTGGGCCCAGTCTGGTCTCAGAACTGGGCCCAGTCCCTAACCCAGTCCCCCCCACTCACCTCTTCCTCCTCCTCCTCCTCCTGCCCCTCCCCGGAGGGGGGCGCGGGGGGATCCCCCCCCCCTCTGAGCCTCCCGTTCCCGCAGCAGCCGGTCGAGGCCAAAGCGGCGGCGGGCGCCCAGCACGAAGCTCTTCACCTGCGCCGCCGTCTTGTTCCCCAGCACCCCCGCCACTGCCGGGAAGTCACGGCCATAGCGCCGCAAGGCTGGCGAGGGCAGCGGGGTTAATGAGGGCAGCAGGGTTAACGAGGGCAGTGGGGTTAATTCTGGGGGGGACAGGACTCACCCTGCACCACCAGGAGCTGCTCATCCGTCGTCCAGCGAGAGCTGAATTTGCCATTGCCCTGAGGGAGGAGAAAGGGGGGTTGTGGGGCGATGCGGGGTGCCATGGGGGGACACGTTAGGGGATGGCTTGATGCTGTGGGGCACAGCAGGGACACAATGGGGCACATGGGGATACCGTGGGGCACGGCCAGGACACCTCGGGGACACCATGGGGCACGTGGGGATACTGTGGGGCCCAAGGGACACTGTGGGGCACAGGAGGATGCGATGGGGTACGTGGGGATATTGGGGACACCACAGAGGACGCAGGGACACCGTGGTGCACATGGGGACACCGTGGGGCACAGCAGGATGCTATGGGGCACATGGGGATGCTGTGTGGCAGGGTAGGACACAACGGGGTGTGTGGGGACACCCCCCCCCCCCCAGTCCCCACCTCAGGTGGCCGCAGCCCCTCCACACCACCCTCCAGTGCCTGCTTCAGACCGCTATTGATCTGCTTGATCCGTTGCACCTGCAGGGGCGAGAATCACCCCAAAATTTGGAGGAGGGGCACCCCCACAACCTAGAGGAGTACCCCATAGATTTTTTTTGGGGGGGACAGGGTTTTTTGGGTTTTGGTTTTTTTTTTTACCTGCCGTTTGAGGGATACCAGCTGACAATCCAGCTGCCGCAGAGCCAGAGCCCCCAGGTCGGGGTTGGCGGTGACACCGGCGACGTCCTCCCGGCTGAGGTGCATCCCCCGGGGGGGGGCGGCGGCGATGCCGGGCTGGGGGGTGGTGACGATATTGCGCTTCTTTCCGCGCGGCAGTTTTGGGGTAAAAAGGCTGAAATTTATTAATGGGGGGGGGGGGGGGGGGCTGGGGTCACCGCACTCACAAAGCGAGCGTGGTGACCCCAGCCCTCTCCGCCCCCCCCAACCTCTTTTTTGGGGTCCTGTGGCTCCGTCTCCCCCTCGTTAGCAGGGCGATGGTCATCAGTCTCGTCGTTGCTGTGGAAATGGGGGTGAAAAGGGGGATTTGGGGGTGGGGTTGGGGCTGGGTTGGAGGGGGGTGGTGTTTACCTGTCGTCGCGTTCTTTGCGGCCCAGGAGGCGTCGCGCCTGCCGGTCCATGACGCTGGTTCGGGTGCGGGTTTTTTTCCAGGAGTAATAATATTTAACGAGGCTGGGGATCAGCTTGTCGGGGAGCTGCAGGGGAAGGGGGTTGGGGGGGGGTACAGGGTGAGTTTTGGGGGGTTTGGGGGGTGGGGTGGGAGGTGAAGGGAGAGGGGAACCTTAGAAAAGGGGGGGAGATCCTTATAAATGGAGGAGGGAAGCCCCCTAAGAAATGGGGGAACCCCTAGAACTAGAGGGGGGGAGTGGGAGGCAACCCCATAGGAAAGGGGGGGGAGAAAGCCCCCAGAAATAGGGGATGGGACCCCTAGAAATGGGGGTGAACCCCCTAAAAATGAGGGGGGGGAGATGGGGGGAAACCCCCCAGAGTGGAGGGCAGAACGCCCCAGAAATGGGGGAGTGAGGGAACCCTAGAATTGGGGGGGAACCCCTAGAAATGGGGGTGGGTGGGAGGTACCACCTGCTGGGTTGTGGGGGGAGCAGGTGGCACCGCTGAGGGCGGCATCGGGGTGGCACGTACCATCCCCTATTGGGGGGGGGGGGGGCAGGGGGTGGCACGTACTACCCCCTATGGGGGGGGATGGGGTGGCACATACCATCCCATATTGGGGGTGGTCAGGGGGTGGCATGTACCACCCTATGGGGGGGGTGTCAGGGGGTGGCACATACCATTCTCTATGGGGGGGGTCGGGGTGGCACATACCACCCCCTATTGGAGGGGGTCAGGGGGTGGCACATACCACCCCCTCGACGCGGAGCGGGGTCCCGGAGCAGCCCGCACTCCCCCCATCTCCCCGAGTGACACCGTGGGGGTCCCGTGGCGACAGCAGCCCCCAGCCCCCGGTCACCGGGAGATGCTGGATGAGGCCGGGGATGGATCCAGCCGCTGCGGGGGGGGCTGAGAGCTGCTGCCCTCCCCCACGGGGTGGGGGGGGTTGTGTGGAGGGTTTGGGGGTGCATTTCGGGGGGGCGGGGGGTGTCTCTCACCATTTGTTGGATGCGGGCGAAGCTCTTGCCGTGGAAGCTGAAGGCCTGTTCGAAAAGAACCTTGTCCTCCACCGTCCACTCGTCCGGGAAGGGCGTGAAGTTGGCCAGGTCGGCCAAGGACTTCTCCACGTCGTGCTTGTGCCACAGCAGCATCCCCAGAGCCTGGCGGGGGGGGGGGACAATGGACGGGGGGGGGGCGTCAGGAGGAGCTTGGGGGGCACCCTGAGGGGACTCTGTGCTGTTTAATGGGGGTTGATGGTACCTGCTCGATGTTGTAGCCGTGCTTGTCCTTTGCCATGGCGATGTATTTGTCCACTGAGGGGGTAAAGGGAGTTGGGGGGGTAAAGGGGGAGTTGAGGGGGTAAAGGGGGGGTGAAGAGCATTTTTGGGGGGGTACAGAGGGTTTAGGGGAGGTAAAGGAGGGGTTAGGGGGTGTAAAGGGGGGGTGGGGCAGTAAAGGGGGAGTTGGGGGGGTAAAGGGGGTGTTGGAGGGGGCAAAGGGGGGGTTGGGGGGGTAACGGGGTGGGTCAGGGGATGGGGGGCACCCTGCAGCACCCCCCCCCCACCGAGGGAATGCCCCGATATGATGGAGGGGGGGGGCTTACGTTTGGCGTCGGAGACGCAGTGGTTGGGGGCCCAGACCAGCATCCCCTTCAGCTCCTTGTTGCTGTAGCGGGCAGGGCTCTCTGGGGGGGGACAGGGAGGTCAAGGGGGGGGGGGACGGACACCCCCCAGCCCCCTCAGCCCTCCCCCAAATCGTCCCTACCTGGTTTGCAGTCAGGAATCACCGCCTGGTAGTCGGCCCCCACCCGGATCATGCTGTCTGGAGGAGGGGGGGAGAGAAAAGGGGGGGGACGGGGATTAACGGGGGTGGGGGTTAACAAAGGGGGTCTATGCCAGCCCCCCGCAGTTGGAAGGGGGGCGGGGGGGGGGCAGCGATTGTGCCCCCCTCCCTGCCGGCAAACAAAGCCGGCGGCCGGCGCACACGCGGGCGGCCAGGGACAATGGGGACGGGGCTTTGTTCCCCCCCCCGCCATGTCCCCGTGTGTGTGCCCCCCCCCAAAACCCTACGGGTGGGGGGCTGACGTGAGCGCAGCTTGCCCCCCCACCCCAACACGTGGGGCAAGCGCAGCACCCCAACACATACGTGTGGCATGGCGGGGGGGACCACAGGCATATTTGGGGGGGGGGGGGCCACAGGCGTGGGTTGGTGGGGGGGGCCACTCACCGTGGGCGTGCTCGTCCTCGCTGCCCTCGTCCTCGGAGGGGGGGGGGCCACCGCCGGCGGCCACCGACTTCGCCCGGCTGCGGGACAGGATCCCCGAGGGCTTCTCCATCACCGACGGCATCGCCTGGGGTGGGGGGTGGGCTCAGGGTGACCCCCCAGATCCCCCCAGGGGGACCCCACAAGGCCCCGCCGCTTGGGGGGGGGGGCTCAGCCCCGCTGCCCCATGCCAAACTTTAGCCCAACCTTGGTTATTTGGGGGGGGGGGGGCGTGGGAATTGAGGGGGGGGTGCGGTGTTGCTGCGTTGGGCAGCTGGGGCACCCTCCCCAAAAAAGGAGGAAACACCCCTCAAAATGGGGGGCAAAGTTGGGGGTGGGTTAAAAGGGAGGGAAGAATGGGTGGGAGGTGTTTGGGGGGGTCCCGGCGCCCACCCGAGCCCACCCGCGCCCACACAATGCGCCGCCGGCCGCTCCCGCCGCCTGACGGTGCCAAAGTAGTTCCAGCTCCCCCGGCCTCAGCACGGCCCCCCCGCCCCCAGCGTACCCCTCCGCCGGCGGCAAGGGGGGGCACGGGGGGGGGGGGAGGGGGGGGGCACGGGGGGGGGCAAACATGGGGGTCCCAGCCTCGCTGTGGGGAGTGTGTGGGGCTGGGACCCATAGCCTGGGCAGGGGGGGCACACGTGTGTGCAGGGTCCCTGTCACCCCCCTGCGTGTGGCTGGAGGGAACAAAGGGCCAGGGGGTGGTGGGGGGACAAAGGGGCTGCTGGGGGGGCCTCAGGGATGCTGGGAGGTTGTCACACTCTGGGGCTGAGGGGGCCGTGGGGCTGCTGTGGGGCTGGGGATCTGTCCCACTGTGGGGCTGGGGGGGCCCACGGGGATCCTCCCTCCCCCATCAGAGGCTCTCTGGTGCTTACATGCCGTGGGGCTGCCCCACACCTCCCTGTCACCCCCCTTCCCAACCCCCCCATCCAGGGGTGCTCACCGCTGTGGGGTCCTCTGGGGTGCAGCTGTCAGGATGGGGGTGTGGGATGCCCCCCATTGCTGGGGGGGGGCTATGGGGCCGGCTGTGGGGCTGGCTGAGAGCTATGGGGCAGGCTGACAGATGTGGGCTATGGGGCTCTAGGCCGTGGGGCTGGGTATGGACTATGGGGCTCAGGGCTATGGGGCTGCTGTGGGTCAGGGCTCAGGGGTGGGGCAGGCCAAGAGCTGGGGGGATGGGCTATGGGGCAGGGCTGTGGGGTGGCCTGAGGGCTCGCAGGCAGGGCCATGGGGCCAGGCTATGAGGCAGACCAAGGACTGTGGGGCCAGGCTGTGGCGCAGAGCTGGGTTATGGGGCCGGGCTGTGGGGCAGAATGAGGACTGTAGGGCCAGGCTGTGAGACAAGGAGGGCTGTGGGGCAAGGTTATGGGATGGGCTGAGGGCTCTCAGGCAGGCCATGGGGCCAAGATATGGGGCAGATCAAGGGCTGTGGGGCAGGGCTGGGTTATGGGGCAGGGCTGTGGGGTGGGCCAAGGGCTCTCAGGCAGGGCCATGAGGCTGGGCTACGGGGCAGATCGAAGACTGTGGGGCCAGGCTGCACAACAGGGCTATGGGGCAGGGCCATTGGGCCAAGCTATGAAGCAGCCCAAGGGCTGAGGGGCCGGGCTGTGTGACAGGGCTGTGGGTCAGGGTTATGGGGTGAGCCAAGAACTCTCAGGCAGGGCTGTCGGGCTGGGCCATGGGGCAGCCCAAGGGGTGTGGGGCCGGGCTATGGGGCAGGGCCGTGGGGCAGGGTTATGGGCCATGCCGAGGACCCCAGGGCTGGGCTGCGGGACCGCCGTGGGTCAGACCTGCGGGCCGGGTGTCCGCCATGACACCGCTCCCCTCAGCGAACGGGCGGGGCCCCCTCCCTCTTTCCCGCCCTCGCCTCTCTCAGCCAATCAGCGACGAGCTGCCTTCGCGCCCAACGGCGCCGCCACGCGCCGGTTCCCTCCTCCCTCCTTCCCTCCCTCCCCCGCCCCTACGGCGCACGCGCGTCCCCCCCCCCCCATCCCTTCCCCGCCTCCTCGGCAAAGGCGCGTGCGCGTTCCCCGCTCTCCGCCCACCTCCCCGCCGCGCAGGCGCAGTGGCGCTGGCCGGCCGCAGGCTCGAGGGCCTCGCGCTCCTCCTCCTCCTCCCCCCCTTATATATAAGGCGCGCTCCCGCGCGCGCTCCCTCAGTCTCCTCCGCGCCCCCGCGCCGTGAGGAGCCGCCGCGGCCGCGCTCGTCGCCGCCATGGGGGTGAGTGGGGCCGGGGCCAGGCCAGGCCAGGGGAGCTCGTCTTGAGAAGAAGGGGGAGGGGCGGAGCTTTTGAGGCTCCTCTCAGGCGATTTGGGGCTGTCTGAGAGGATGGGGGGGCTTCTATCAGGTGATGTAGGGCTTCTGTGAGGGGATTTGCGACCCTCTAAGGGGATTTGGGGGTTCCTGTGAGGAGATTTGGGATGTTTCGTAGGGATTGGGGACCATCTGAGGACGTTAGGGGCTCTTATGAGGATATTTGCGGCTGTGTGAGGGGACTGGGGGCTCCTGTGAGGAGATTTGGGACCCTCCGAGGGGATTTGGGGCTCTCATGAAGAAATGTGAGACCCTCTGAGCTCTTGGGGCCTCCTATGAGGAGATTTGGGACCCTCTGAGAGCCTTTGGGACCTTTCATTGCAACTTCAGGCTCCTGCGAGGGAACTTGAGGCTCCCGTGAGGAAATGTGGGACCCTATGAGGGGCTTGGGCCTCTGTGGAAGGGGGTTAAGGAAGGTGGGAGGGAGGTGGGGGAGTCTCTGAGGGGGTTTGAAGGGGCATTTGGGGCTGTTTAGGGGGATGGGGGGGGTCTCTGAGGTGGGTGTCTTGGTTTTGGGGGGGCAGGGGAGAAGGGCAGGTGTTTGGGGTGCAGTAGGGTGCGTTCAGAGGCCCCAAGGGGTTTGGGGGTCTCTGTGGGGGGGTTGCAGGGACACTGGGAGATCTCGGAGACCTCAACCCACCTCTCCTCTAACCATGGACCCCAACCACCGGAAAACCTGCAGGTTTTCTCCCCGAAACGAGCCAAAATTAGAGCTTTTAGGGTCTGCCTCCCAGCCAGCGGCAGGTGCTAGGGAGGAAACACTGCTCCAACCCTCAAAAACTCCTTAATTACCCCCAGAAATGCCGACAGGTGTATTTTTGGGGGGAGGCTTGCTCTGTCCTGCTCCCAAAACCACGTGCATCAGCATTTTTCCTGTAAAATGCTGATTTTTGGCTGTGTTTAACTTGGTTCTAGTGGGAGTGAAGCTTGGGAATCCCCAGACCCGCTTTGACACCCTGCGGGTCTTTGGGGCTCGCCAGGGATTTGGAGGGATCCCAGCAGGATTGTGGGTCTCCCCTCCTTCATTTTGGGGTAAAATCACCTATGCTTGGGTTATTTCTGGTAGGGGACTCCTAAAATTCAACAGAAAGAAATGTTTGCAAGTGTTAACTTTATGTAGATGCTGCTCGGTGCCACCTCCCTGTTCCAGCCTGTCTTACGAGTGCCAACTTTGTTAAAACACCAAGATTCTGGGGCAAAACCCCGCTAATTTAATTACTCCAGTGCTGATGGCCCTGAGGAGCAGGATGCAGCAAAGCTTTCCCGCTCCCACAGTGACCGGGAGGGTTCAACACACCCCTATGAGCTCAGCAAAACGCTGGTTTTTTTACCCCAAAATCACTTTTTTGCAAGGATTTTGTGGCAAACCCCGTTCCTCACCTCCAACTTGCTTATTTTTGTCTTTGTGGACTTTAATTATTATTAATTTCTGGGCAAAACTTTTTTGCTGTTGGTGGGCGGAGCTTTGGTATTTGTTAAAATAACCCAGATTTAGTGAAAATTCCCTTTTTTTTTTTTTTTTTTTTTTTCTGCTGCTCACCACAGAGGAAATCGAGCAAAGCCAAGGAGAAGAAGCAAAAGCGCCTGGAGGAGCGAGCGGCCATGGATGCCGTCTGCGCCAAGGTGGAAGCCGCCAACAAAGTGAGTGTCCCCCTCGCTAGCAGGGTGAAAAACAGGGTAAAAACCCCACAAAACTGCTGATAAACCTCCCCTGCCACAGAGCAGGGCCTGGCAGGTGGGAATGAAACTTCCCTGCTTGTTTTTCCAATGTGCCTTTTGGTTTCTTCCAGCTTGAAGATCCCCTCGAAGCTTTCCCAGTTTTCAAGAAATACGACCGGAACGGGTGAGTGTTGCCCATCGCGGTGTCACCGAAGCTGTTCCCGGCGCCGCCGGCGTATCCCCGGTGCCGACGCCGTTTCCCTCCCGGCATCTCCCGCAGTTTGAACGTCGCCATCGAGTGCAAGCGCGTCTCCGGGCTGGAGCCCACCACCCTCGAGTGGGCCTTCGAGCTGACCAAGGCCAACATGCAGACACTGTGAGTCGTGCTTCGCCGCCGGCAAAGCCACCCGTCAACGCGGCACAACTGCGATGCCGAGATCCCGGCGCTGCGCTGGGAGGGCTCACGGGTGCTCCAGCCCCTCGCCGGTCTCTGGGAGGAAACCCTTGCTCGCTGCGATCCCAAATCGGGGGGGGGGGGGGGGGGGGGGGGGGGGGCGTTTTTTGCTCCTCCAAATCCCTGGGGGGGGTGTGTTGTTTTTCGGGGCCCCAAAATCATTGGGGTGGGTTTTTTGTGCCCCAAAATCATGGAGCTTCCCCCTCCCCCCCATATTGTGGAGGAGTTTTTTGTCCCAAAATTGTTGGGGTTTGGGTTTTGTCCCCCAGAGTGGTTGGGTGGGAGTGTTTTTCGCTCTCCCCCACGATCGTTGGGGGTGTTTTTTACCCCCGAGATTGTTGGGGGTGGGTTTTTGCCCCCCCCAAATCGCTGGGGTTTGGGGATCTTTTGCCCCCCCAAATCGCTGGGGTTTGGGGATCTTTTGCCCCCCCAAATCGCTGGGGTTTGGGGATTTTAGCCCCCAAAATCGCTGAGGTTTGGGGGTTTTTTTGCCCCTCCAAATCATTGTGAAGACTTTGTCTCCCAACCATTGGTAGATTTTGCCCCCAAATCCTTGTTTTTCACCCCAAACGGGCAGGTACGAGCAGAGCGAGTGGGGCTGGAAGGAACGGGAGAAGCGGGAGGAGCTGCGGGACGACCGGGCCTGGTACCTGATCGCCCGCGAGTCTGGCGCCGGCCCTGTCGCCTTCTCCCACTTCCGCTTCGACGTCGAGTGTGGTGACGAGGTCCTCTACTGGTGGGTATCCCCAAAAATGGGGTAAAAAAACCCAAAAAAGGGTCTCCCCTACTTTATAACACAGCATGTGGTGGTTTTATCCCTGCAGCTACGAGGTGCAGCTGGAGAGCAGAGTCCGGCGGCGAGGACTGGGCAAGTTCCTCCTACAGATCCTCCAGCTGGTGGCCAACAGGTGACAACCGACAGCTTTTCTGGGGGAAAAACAGGTGGTTTTGGGGCTGCCAACCCCTCACTGAGCCCCCCCTCTCTGTTTTCCCTTCCTCCCCCACTCAGCACGCAGATGAAGAAGGTGATGCTGACTGTCTTTAAACACAACCACGGCGCCTATCAGTTCTTCCGAGAAGCGCTCCAGTAAGTGTAAAAAAAACCACCCAGATTTGCTTGGTTTTACCCCGTTTTCTAGCCCGGGGCACGGGGGGAGGAGGAGGAGGAAGGGGGTTTGTCCGTCCGTCTGTAACACGTTGTTCGCACGACTGTCTTTTCAGTGCGCTGGCAACGTGCCGGGGCCGGGCGACGCGGGCAGGCGGGGCAGGGGCAGCCGAGAGAGGTGGGTGCTCGGGTCCCCCCCCTCGGCGCCAGGTCCCAGGGGAGAGCCCCTTTTCCGGGGGGTTTGAACCCCTTTTCCAGGGGGATTTGCCCCTTTTCTGGAGCTTTTTAGCCCTTTTTCTGAGGGTTTTTAGACTCTTTTCCGAGGGTTTTTAGCCCCTTTTCTGGGGGGTTTGAACCTTTTTTCCAGGGCTTTTTTAGCCCCTTTTCTGGGGGTGTATTTAGCCCCTTTTCTGGGGGTGTATTTAGCCCCTTTTCTGGGGGTGTTTTTTGTGGTTTTTTTTTTTTAAGCCCCTTTTCTGGATTTTTTTAAGCCCATTTTCCAGGGGGGGTTTAACCCCTTTTCCAGGAGTATTTACCCTTCTCTGGGGTGTTTTAGCCCCTTTTCCAAGGGTATTTTCCCCTTTTCCAAGGGTATTTTCCCCTTTTCCAAGGGTATTTTCCCCTTTTCCTGGGGGTTTTTGCCCTTTTTCCAGCTGATTTTTTAACGCCTTCCTTTCCAGGGAGTTGTTTGGACCCCTTTTTCCAGGTTTTTTTACCCCTTTTCCAGGTGATTTTGGGGTGTTGGGGGGAAGGTTATCCTCTTTTCTGGGTGGTTTTTAACCCGCTTTTCCGGGCATTTTCTGGGTGTTTTAAGTCTATTTTGTGGGTGTCAACCCCATTTTCTAGGTGTTTTTAGGGTGTCTTTTAACCTCTTCTCCAGGTTTGTGGGTGGTTTTAGCCCCTTTCCTGGGTTTTTTGCCCCATTTTTCATGGGGGGAGGCGTATCCCCGTTTTCCAGGTGTGATTTTTTACCTCCTTTTCCAAGGTTTGGGGTTGTTTTCCTCCTTTTCTGGGTGTTTTGGGGGTTTTGAGCCCTTTTTCTAAGGGGTTTTTAGTCCCTTTTCCAGGTGATTTTTTTTTTTTAGGCCTTTCTTTTCCATTTATTTTTTTTAACCCCCTTTTCTCTTTGGTTTTTGTTTGTTTGTTTTAAAAACCTTTTTCTGTTGTTTTTGGCTGGGTTTTTTTTTGTTGTTTTTCTTTTTTAAAGCCCCTTTTTTGTGGGGTTTTTGGTGGTTTGGTGGTTTTTTTTTTTCTTTAGTCTCTTTTGTGGGCGGTTTCCTTTACCCTTTTTCCGGTTGTGTTTTAACCCCCTTTTCCAGGTGTTTTTAACCTGTTTTCCGTGTATCCCGTCCCCCCCCTCCCTTTTCTGGGTGTTTTTTTTAATGTCTTCCCCAAGTATTTTTAGGTGGTTTTAATCCCTTTTTTGGGTATTTTTAGAGTGTTTTCACCCCGTTTTCTGGGTGTTTTGTTTTTTTCAGCCCTTCCCCAGGTGTTTTTAACCCCTTTTCTGGCTGTTTTTAGGGTGTTTTTACCCTTTTCTGGGTGTTTCCCCCCTTCCCGTTCCAGCCATTCCACCCCCCCCATCACCTCCCTCCCCTCCCTCTCCCCGTAGCTTCGGCCAGCCAGGGAGGGTGACACAGGGGGGGTCAGGGTGACACGGGGGGGGGGGGTTGAGGTGACACAGGGGGTGGTCCAGGTGACACGGGGGGGTCGGGGTGACACCATGCCCCCCCCCCAGGTTCGAGGTGGACGCCGCCTCCCCCAGCGTCTCCGGCTGTTGCGGGGACGATTCCTCCTACGAGATCCTCAGCCGTCGCACCAAGTTCGGGGAGAGTCACCCCCACCCCGGGGGGGGACACTGCGGGGGCTGCTGTCACTGAGCCCCTCCCCCACCGCTTTCTGTACCCAAATCTCAAGGTTTTGCCCCCAAAACACCTCCTCACCTCGGGGATGGGTACCCAACCTGCCTGTAACCCCCGCCTCCGGTCACCGAATGGGTGATGGGGGGGGGAGGACATGACACACAAACCCCCCCACCCCATCCCCCTCCTGGGGTGGGGGGGGCTCATTGGGGGGCTGGGGGAGGGGCAATGGTTCATTTTGGGGCTGGAAGGGGAGGTTTGCCCATTTTGGTTGTTTATGGTGCCTCGCAGGAGTCGAGGCCCCTTCCCCCCACCCCCTGTTTTTTTTATTTTGTTTGTTTGTTTGGTTGGTTTTTTCAGCGATTTCGTTTGTATGTAACAAATAAATAATAATAAAAGTTTAATTTGGCCTCGGGGTGGGGGAGGGGCAGGATGCTTCCCAGTTATTTACTGGGGGAATAGCGCCCCCCTCGGACTGGAGGACTGCGCTTCCCAGCGTGTCCTGGAGCTGAGTAATGACCCCTCCGCACTCGGGGAGGGTGGAGCCTGAGCGCGGGAGGTGTGGCCTCGGTGCAAGGGGGGCGGGGTCTGAGCACGGGGCAAAGAGACTGCTGTGTGAGGGGGCGGGGCCTGGGCAGTGGCTGTGGTCAATGGGAGGGGCCTGGGCGCACGGGGCGGTAGTGTGAGGTGGGCGGGGATTGGACGCAGGGGCGTCCGTATGGGGCGGGGTCTGAGCTCGGGGGCGGGGCGTTGTGTACAGGGAGCAGAGGTGGGTGCGTAAAGGGGGAGGAGCATCCGTCCCCGCCTACCTTCTTCCGCCGGTAGTGACTCGCCCCGGTATTTCCGCTTTCGCCGCCGCCATGCAGATCGCCGCCCGCCTGGCTCGTTCCCTTCTGCGCTCCGCGACCCGGCCCGGTCAGGCTCGACGCGGCATCGTCTCGGGGCCGCCGGAGCAGCCGGTGGGGCCTGGGGTGAGCGTGGGAGCTGTTCGGGGACAGGGCGGGAACCGGGACGGTGGGTGAGTGACCTTGGTGGGGTGGGGGTGGACGGATCCCGGAGCTGACGGCGCTGTGCCTGCAGGAGAGTGTGGTGGCCTTCGTCGTCATGTTCGCGTCCTGCCTGGGCCCGGCCGCCTGGGTGCTCGCCCACCTCGAGGACTACAAGAAGGGAGAGTGACACCCCCGCCGGGACTACCCACCGCCGGGACCATCCAGCAACGGGACCACCCACCGCGGGGACCACCGGGGGCGCCGGACCGGGACACACACACACACACCCCGCTTCTGCCGCCGATGGGACCCTCCCGACCGCCCCCCCTTCCCAATAAAAGCCGCTGAGGCCGATCCCGGCTCCGTTCCTCACTGCCCGGACGCCTGGGTCCATCCAACGGAGGGAGGGGGGCTTGGAGGAGAGGGGGGTCTCGACCTGGGGAGGTGGGCTATGAGGTCATCCGATGGCATCACGGTGAGGTCACCGGACGGGGAGGGCGGCTGGGTAGAGGGGGGAGGCCCTGTTGCTAAGGGTGATGGTGGTTGTTACTGTCGTGGCCTGGTGGGTAGCGGTTGCTAGGGGAGGGGCTGTTTGCTGGGGAGGCTGGTCTGGTTGCCAGGGGCGGGGCCTGTCGCTAAGGGCGGGGCCGTTTCACTCCCTGGTGGTCGCTAGGGGTGGGGCCTGTCGCTAGGGGTGGGGCCCTTCTACTCCCTCGTGGTTGCTAGGGGTGGAGCCTGTCGCTATGGGAGGGGCCGTTCTACCCCCTGGTAGTCGCTAGGGGTGGAGCTGTTCTACTCCCTGGTGGTCGCTAGGGGCGGGGCCCTTCTCCCTGGTGGTCGCTAGGGGCGGGGCCTGTCTACTCCCTCGTGGTTGCTAGGGGTGGGGCCCTTCTACTCCCTCGTGGTTGCTAGGGGTGGGGCCCTTCTACTCCCTGGCGGTCGCTAGGGGCGGAGCCTGTCACTAGGGGCGGAGCCGCTGCGCTCCCAGGCCGTCTCTAAGGGCGGAGTCTGTCGCTAGGGCCCTTTCAGAGTGCGACTTCCGGAGGACTGACCGGCACTTCCGTTTTCTTGAAAGACTGCCGACCCATAGAGTTCAACTTCCGGAGGACTGACGGGCCCATGACGCTCTCGGGGGAGGGAAGAGAGACGTGGCAGTGACGTCAGCGCGGCCGGTGGATCCCGGCAGCGGCGCCCGGCCCGACCCGAATCCCGGTGAGCGCGCGTGGCGGCGCCGGGCGGGGAAGAGCGGGGGGGGGGGGGGGAGAGCGAGCGCGAGAGGGGGGGGCGGGGCTAAACCCGGCAGCGCACGCGCGTGGCCCCGCCCCTCCAGGACCTCCCGCCCCGCCCCCGCGGGCGCCAGCGCGGGGTTTTGGAGGGGGGGGGGTCTCGGTTAGGCCGGGTCCCCGGTGGTCTCGGGCTTTTGGGGGGGTCCCAGCCGGGGTGCTGACCCCCCCCCCTTCCCCCGGCAGCGGCAGGTGATGAGCCCCGATGAACGCGCGGCGCCGGCACGGCTCTAGGCAGCGGGAACCGGGCGTTTACCTGGGGCCCCCCCAGACACAAACCGTGCTCCCCCCACCGGCTCCCCCACCACCGCCCCCCCCGGACGCCATGTCGTGCCGTGACCGGACCCAGGAGTTTCTCTCCGCCTGCAAATCCCTGCAGGGCCGGCAGGTGGGTGGGTGTCCGCTGTTGGGGGGGAGGGGGGGAGCGTGTGTCGTGTGTGTGTGCCCCCCCCCACAAGCGGGGGGGTCCCCCTCTGCCTTACACCCCCCCCTTTCTCCCGGTTGCAGGACGGGGTGCAGCCCGGCAGAGCGGCTCCGGGCGTCGGGCGGCAGCGCAGCGAGTTCAGCCTCATGGCCAAGTGAGGGGGGGGGGGACACCAGGGAGGTGGGGGGGGGCACCCCGAGAAGGAGGAGGGAGGGGGTGTCCCCAGGAATGGCAGCACGGGTTTTGGGGGGGGGGGAAGCATGGGTCCCCGGGTGGGGGGGGGGGGGCAAGAGGGGGATGGGATGGGAGGTCGGGGTGCCCCCCCCGGGTGGGGTAGGATGGGGGGGTGGGGAGGGGGTGCCCCCCCCCCGGCTCTGACAGGCCCCTCTCCGCTCTCCAGGCGCATCGGGAAGGATCTGAGCAATACCTTTGCCAAGCTGGAGAAGCTGACGATCCGTGAGTGGGGAGGAAGGGGGGGGTCGGGGGGGGGGGGGAAGGATAATTTGATGGGGGGAAGGAGCATGCCCTGATGGCAGCCCCCCCTCCACGTTGTCCCCTGGCCAATGCTGGCAGTGGCCAAGCGGAAGTCCCTCTTCGATGACAAAGCGGTGGAGATCGAGGAGCTGACCTACATCATCAAGCAGGTGGGGGCCGGGGTTTTTGGGGGGTGGGTGGGGGCACATTAGGGAGTGTCCCTGACCCCCACCCCCCCACCACTTGCAGGATATCAACAGCCTGAACAAGCAGATCGCGCAGCTGCAGGAGGTGGTGCGGGCCAGGGGGGGCCAGAGTGGGCGGCACGTCCAGACCCACTCCAACACCGTCGTGGTGTCGCTGCAGGTGGGGACAGGGACGGCGGCGAGTGGGGGTGACACACACGCAGCCCCCCCCAACCCCCAAGCTGATCTCCTTTCTTCCCTTCTCAGTCCAAACTGGCCTCCATGTCCAACGACTTCAAGTCGGTGCTGGAGGTGCGGACAGAGGTGAGTCCTTGCCCCCCCCCCCCCGACCCCCCCCAAGCCCTCCCATTCACCCCCCCCGACCCCCCTAAACCCCCTTTCCCCCCCCCCGGACAAGAACCTGAAGCAGCAGCGGAGCCGCCGCGAGCATTTCTCCCGCGCCCCCGTCTCTGCTTTACCCCTCGCTGCCAGCAACCTAGGTGAGTGCCGGGATTTTGGGGGGTGTGGGGGGACCGGGGTGCATGCAGGGGTGTGTGTCTTTGCCCCCACCCTGCTCAGGCCCCCCCCCGCTCTCCCCGCAGGCAGCTCCGCGGTGCTGCAGGACGACCCGCAGCGCGCCGGCGCAGTGGCCATCGAGATGGACGCACGGACGAGCCAACAGCTACAGCTGATCGACGAGCAGGTGGGGACGTGAGCCTGGGGAGGGTTGGGGGGGGGGACAACACACGCATCACACAACCCCCCCCTCCTCGAGTGACCTGCGGGGGGGAACATATTGAGCAATGGCCCTGGCGTCTGTGCTTGCCCCCAGGATTCCTATATCCAGAGCCGGGCAGACACGATGCAGAACATTGAATCCACCATCGTGGAGCTGGGCTCCATCTTCCAGCAGCTGGCGCACATGGTGAAGGAGCAGGAGGAGACGATCCAGAGGTACCGGCCCCCCCCCTCCCCACCCTCACTGTCCGTCCGTCCGTCCCCTCGGCCTCCGTCCGACTGTCCCGTTCCCCCACCCCTGTCTCCTTTGCCCGCAGGATCGACGCCAGCGTGGAGGACGCGCAGTTGAACGTGGAAGCGGCCCACGGGGAGATCCTCAAGTATTTCCAGTCGGTCACCTCCAACCGTTGGCTGATGGTCAAGATCTTCCTCATCCTCATCGTCTTCTTCATCGTCTTCGTTGTTTTCCTGGCCTGAGCCAGGCCTGACCCCCTCCCTGTCCCACCGGCCGGGACAGACGGACTCAGTCTGTGCTCTGCGGGGCTCGGAGACGGACATCTGCGTGGGGACGGGGCAGGGTCCTGCCTGGGACCCCTTTGTGTGCCCCCCACCACAAAGGCTGGGCTGGGCCAGGGAGGTGGGGGCAGCCCCCCCGCAATGTGTCCTGCAGCCTACGCTGAGGCCGGTCCCCGTGTCCGCCCAGTCATGGGGGCTGCAGACCCTCCCGGTGGGCCGGGAATCCCGGGAATGCTGCCAGACACCCCCCCTCACCCCCCCGCCAAGCCCTGGACCCCCAGAGGGGCTGCAGCCCCCTATTAAAGCCGTGGGACCCTGGGGGGGGGGAGATGGTTGTGGACCCTATTAAAGCCGGTTAGCCCCCTCCTTGGATGGGCTGTGGGATCCCTGGGAGGGCTGCGGGACCCCCGGGGGGGGCTGCAGACCCCCATTAAATCCGTGGGACCCCGATGACCCCTACGCTGCCTATTCCTCCGGGAACGGGACTCGAACCTGCGGTTTCGGCAGGAGCGATGCCGTTGGGGGGGGAGGGGGCGGTGAGCGCGCATGCGCTTGCAGAGGTGGTGACCTCCGGGCGGAAGTGACGCTGGGGGGGTGTGGCCGCGGCGGTGAGGCCGCGGGTGCCGGTAGCGGGCGGCGGCGATGGCGGAGGAGGGCAAAGGGGGGTACAGCGGTGAGCGAGGGTCGGGGGAGCGTGGGTGGCGGGTCCCGGGTGGGCCAGGAGGGGAAGAAGAAAGCTGGGAGCGGCTGGTGGGAGCCCCGGGCCCGGGCGATGTCGGGGAGGGGAGTTCTGTAGGCCAGGGCGGTTGGAGGCGGCGCTGGGCCCGGTCCGTGGGCCCGGGGAGAGGGGAGAGAGGGCCCCGGCGAGAGAGGAGGGGGGTCCGGAGAGAGGGAACAAGGATGGGGAGCGTCGGGAGGGGGCCCAGGGAGAGGAGACGGGGACTGAAGGGTCGGGAGTGGGCCCTGGGGAGAGGGAATGGGGGCCCAGGGAGAGGAGACGGGGACGGGGGACCCCGGGGAAAAGAGACGGTGACTGGAGGGTCGGGAGGGGACCCCGGGGAGAGGGAATGGGGGCCCAGGGAGAAGGGACGGGGGCTGACGAGAGGGGACCCTGGAGAGAAGATGGGACCGGCATCCAGGGTGGGAGAGACCCCGAGGCCGGGAGCAGCCCGGCGCGAGAGCTGACAGCAGTGTTACCCGGGACAGAACACGATGACCGTGTGGGCGGCCGAGGTTTCTCGGGCCGCAGGAAGAAGGGTCGCGGCCCTTTCCGCGGGAAGATGTACAGCGAGATGAACCACCGCTCTCGTAACCGCGGTGGTCCCGGTGTCCGCGCACGGCTGGAGGAGGATGACGGCGACGTCCCTATGAGCGAGGCCCACGACGGGCCCCGCAACCGATAGTGAGTGCGGACGGCTGTGGGCTGGGGGAGCCCCACAGAGCCACCCCGGGGCTGGGGGGGGGGGGCTGGAGGGTCCAGGGCTTTCCCTCCCACCCCCCTAATCTTGTCTCATTGTTTCTAGCTTGCCCTACGGGCCACGGCCAAACCGCACAGCCAACATCCACATCACGGTCAGACGAGACCTTCCCACCCCGGAGCGGAGCAGCAGCACCAGCCGTGACAGCGGGTGCAGGAACTGGTTCAAGATCACTGTGAGTGGGGCAGGCGGCGCAGGGACGGGGATCGTGGCCGTTGTCACCTGCTTTTTCATGACATGGCGATGGGGATGACGATACGTGTCTTTAGGCAGCGTGGGGACGGAGACCGTGGCCATCGTCACCCTGTTGCTGTCCTATGAGGAGCGGCTGAGGGAAGTGGGGGTGTTTAGTCTGGAGAAAAGGAGGCTGAGGGGAGATCTTATCGCTCTCTACAACTACCTGCAAAGAGACTGTAGCGAGGTGTAGGAGGAGATCTCTCATCCCAAGCAATGGGACGAGTGGAAACAGCCTCAAGTTGTGCCTGGGGAGGTTTAGCTGGGATATTAGGACCAATTTTTTCACCCGAAGGGTTGTCAAGCATTGGGACAGGCTGCCCAGGGAAGGGGTCGAGTTGCCATTCCTGGAGGAGTTTAAAAGACATGTAGACGTGGGGCTGAGGGACCTGGTTTAGTGGTGGAGTTGGCTGTGTTAATGACGGAGTCAATGGTCTTAAGGGTCCTTTCCAACCTAAATGGTTCTGCGATTTATTTTGGATTACGATTAAGGAGATGTTATTTAATGAGGGGAAATGCCAGATTGTGCAGCCAGGAGGGAGTAACGCCAGGCACAAGGATGAACCAGCTGGAGAGCCACCCTGCAGAAAGGGATCTGGGGGTGCTGGGGGGGGGCAGCAGGCTCAACGTGAGTCAGCTGAGAGGGCAAACCCCATCCTGGGGGGGCATCAAACCCAGCAGAACCAGCTGAACCAGCTGGTCCAGAGAGGGGATCGGAAAGAAGGAGGCTGAGGGGTGACCGCATCATGCTCTGTGTCTTCCTGAGGAGGGGTCATGGAGAGGGAGGTGCTGAGCTCTTCTTCTTGGGATCCAGCGATAGCAACAGTTCAGAGTTGTGCCAGGGGAGCTTTAGACTGGATATGAGGAAGTATTTCTTTACTGAGAGGGCAGTCAGACTCTGGAACAGGCTTCCTGGAGAGGTGGTTGATGCCCCGAGCCTGTCAGGGTTCCAGAGGCATTTGGAGAATGCCCTTAATAACACAATTTAAGTTTTGGTCAGCCCTGAAGTGGTCAGGCAGTTGGACCAGATAATTGTTGTAGGTCTTTTCCAACTGAAATAGCCTGGTCTAGTCTAGTCTTTGTCCTTCCCTTTGTCCTTCCCTTTGTCCTTCTCTTTGTCCTTTCTTCTCTTCTCTTTTCTCTTCTCTCTTTTTCTCTTCTCTTTTCTCTTCTCTTTTTTCTTCTCTTTTTTCTTCTCTTTTCTCTTCTCTTTTCTCTTCTCTTTTCTCTTCTCTTTTCTCTTCTCTTTTCTCTTCTCTTTTCTCTTCTCTTTTCTCTTCTCAGGCTTACGCAGGAGGCAGCTGCATCCTGCCCAGCTGCAACACGCATGGCCCAGGCAGGGCTGTGGCAGTTCTACCACAAGTGGTGAAGCCGCGTGCGCTGTTGCCAGCCCTGTCTGTGCCCTGACGCTGGGCCAATTCTTTCTTAGATTCCGTATGGGAAGAAATATGATAAGTCGTGGCTGCTGAGCTCCATCCAGAACCTTTGCAGCGTCCCTTTCACTCCCGTCGAGGTGAGAAGGGCCCAGGTGCCCAGGTTTTGTTTTGCTTCCCTTTTCGGGGAGATTGGGGTGGTCTGGCAGGCTGGGGGCGGGGGGGTACATGCCCCCTCAGGAGGTCGGCCGTGTTCCAGCTCTGCGGGAGCTGCCGCCCAGACCCCAACCCATCCCCTTTTCAGTTCCACTACGATCACAACCGGGCCCAGTTTTATGTGGAGGATGCCACTACTGCCAGCGCCCTTAAGCAGGTTTCCCGAAAAATCACCGACAGGGACAACTACAAGGTGCGTGGCTCCTTCTGCGGCTCCTCCCACGCCGCTGGGGCGGACAGACCAGGGGCTGCTCCCAGTGGGAGTCATCTCACGGCAGGGCCGTTCCTCCCTGCTCTGCGTGGGCGCGTTCGTTGTTGACACACTCTGCCTCACGGTCTGCTCCGGTTCTTTTCCTAGGTGGTGATAGTTATCAACTCGTCAGCTCCACCTCAGTCCTTACAGAACGAGCTGAAACCAGAGGAGATTGAGCAACTGAAGGTGAGGGGGGTGGGCGGCTGCGGGCTCTGGCCAGAGGGGAAGAGCCAGAGCCCGCTCGGTTTCATCTTCGTTGCTTTGTCCCAGCTCTGCATGAGCAAGAGATATGATGGTTCGCAGCGTGCTTTGGATCTCAAGAGCCTCCGCGTCGACCCAGGTGAGTGCTGCTCGCCACCCCAGGGATGCGAGGGGCAGGAGGGGGCTGCGGCGGGTGACATCTCACCCCCTGTTTCTGTCCCCTCCCTGCTCCCAGATTTGGTGTCACAGAGCATCGACGTGGTGCTGAACCAGCGGAGCTGCATGCTGGTCGTGCTGCGCATCATCGAGGACAACATCCCCGAGGTGAGGATGGGATGCTTCTCCCTGCGCTGGCGGCACCAGACAGACACCCCTAACCGCCGTTTTTGTCCTCTCCTAACCCCCTCTCTCTGTACCTGCAGCTGCAGTCCCTGAACCTGAGCAGCAACAAGCTCTACCGCCTGGACGACCTTTCCGAGCTGGCGCAGAAAGCTGCCGGCCTCAAGATCCTCGATCTCTCTCGCAATGAGGTGGGTGCCATCCTAGGCTCCCCCCTATCCCTTCCACGTGCCCCCTGTCCCCTCCCTGGCCCCTCACACCCTGCTCCCCTCACCTCCCCCTGCAGCTGAAATCGGACCGGGAGCTTGACAAGGTGAAGGGACTCAAACTGGAGGAGCTTTGGCTCGACGGAAACCCGCTCTGCGATGCTTTCCGGGACCAGTCTACCTATATCAGGTCAGTGTTAGCCTTGGGGCGGCCCTAGGGGCCCGTGGGCCGCCCCTGCTCCGCGGGGGGCAGCACGGCAGGACGAAGAGAGGCCGCCCCCCCCCCCACACGCACCCCGTGCCTTCTGCTCACCGGTGCCCAGACACCCCCGTCCCCTCCCCAGCCTCCAGGTTCCCACACAGCCCCTGGTCGTGGTGCGAGGCCAGGACGGGCCATTGCCCATCTGCCGGAGGATGACCGATCTGTTTCAGCTGCTCGGAGCCCTGCTTTTTCCCTGCTCCCTCCTCCCCGTCCTCGCTGCTCCCCTCCCCATCCTCCTCCCTTGGGGTACATAGCCTCTTCTCCAAAACGCCCCGCTCCCTGCCTGCCACTTCCACCCCTCTGCCGTGCAGACGGGGCTTTCGACACCGTTCCGCCCTTCCACGGGCTTTTGAGGGGCTGCAGGACATGGCACGGGGCATCACGTTTGCTGCCCTCGTCCTCCCCCTGCGGAGCTGCCTCCCCCCCCCTCCTTGCGCCCGCGTTTGGCCCTCGACGATGGCTGGCTAGCCAGAGACGGGTAAGATTCCTCACGGGAGGAACAACCTAAGACAGGCACAGCCGTGCAGTGGCCAAACGCTGCCGCTCAGCCGCGGCCGGCGCGGGGGAGGCTCTCGCTATCCCAGGCCTGGCGCAGGCCTTCAGCCCGCTCCGGGCAGGCCCCCCCGCGGCACCCCTGGGCACGCCGACGCCGGCACCCAGCGCGGGCAGTGGCCTCGGCTCTGGATGCGGCTGTACCCGGAGCCCCCATGCGCTCCTGGGGCCGGGAGGGAGCGGCACGAAGGAGAAGAGGCTCTGCCCGGGGCTGCCCACCCCTCTACCCAGCCCCCCAAACCCTGCTTCACCCCCTCTCGTTGCTCGCTCGATTGGGGGCCCCCCCCACCGCTCCCGATGCAGGGGCTCCGCGGCTGTAAACAGTCGGGTCATGCCAACGGTTGTGCCACGACCGGTGGGAGTTTGTCCTCTTCCCCCTTCCCCCCTTGTCTGGGCGCCTGCACCCAGGTGAGTACGAGCCAGGTAAGTCCTGAGCTGGCCCGCAGGGCCCTCGGTTCCTCATCAGATGCAGCCCAAGACCCCCCCCAGGGGCAGGGGCAGCCCTGGGGTGGGGGGGGATGGCACTGGGCTCCCAGGAAAGGGGGGCTGCGACATCAGGGAAGGGCTGGGGAGGTAGCTGTAGGGTGGCCCCGCCACGTGCCCTCGTACCTATGGCTCCGGCGAGGGCAGGCAAGTTGGGGGGCCGGGGTGGGGAGGCGGTCCCGGGGAGGGGGTTGGTGTTTGCCATGGGGGAAAGGGCTGGCCCCGGTGGGCGGCCCGGCCACCGCACTGACTCTGCTTTTCTCGGCAGCTCCGTCAGAGAGCGCTTCCCAAAGCTGCTGCGCCTGGTGAGTGGGGGGACGGACGGACACTGAACCCGGCTGGGGGGCAGGAGGGGGCTGGGGGGAACACCGAGCCTTGCTGGGGGGAAGGAGGGGACTGGGGGGAACACCAAGCCTTCCTGGGGGGCAGGAGGGGGGGGCACTGAACCTTGCTGGGGAGCAGGAGGGGTATGCTGAGCCTTGCTGGGGGGCAGGAGGGGGCTGGGTGGGGACGCTGAGCCTTGCCAGGGGCAGGAGGGGGATGCCAAGCCCTGCCGGGGTGGGCAGCAGAAGAGATTTGCTCCCCCCATCTCTGTCTCTGCCTTCCCCCCCGCCCCCAGGATGGCCACGAGCTCCCTCCACCCATCGCCTTCGACGTGGAGGCACCCACGACGCTGCCTCCGTGCAAGGTAGGGACATGGTGCTGGAGCGGGGGGGCTCCGTGCCCCCATCGCAGGCTGGGGGGCGGCTGTCACCGGGGGAGTAACTGCACTGTCCCCCCTGCTCTCTTTAGGGCAGCTACTTCGGCTCAGACGACCTGAAGGTCTTGGTGCTGCGGTTCTTACAGCAGTGAGTGCTGGTGTGGGGGTGGGTGGGGGGTCTTGCCCCCGACTCTCTTTTACACATCCCCCCATGTTCCCCCCCTCCTGCCCCCACCAGGTATTACTCCATCTACGATTCCAGCGACAGGCAGGGGCTGCTGGATGCCTACCACGATGGGGCCTGCTGCTCCCTCAGCATCCCATTTGGGCCCCAAAACCCCCCCAGGTACGTCCCTTTGCTGCTGGTCCCAGTGGTGGGGGGGACATGAGACAGAACCCACCCCCCCACCAGCCCTGGCGCAGCCTTTACAAGCGCTTGTCCCCGCAGGAACAGCCTGAACGAATATTTCAAGGACAGCAGAAATGTGAAGAAGCTGAAAGACCCCAGTAAGCTCCCCACCCCCATTGTGCCCCCCACCCTGCGCTGAGCCTTGCTGGGGTCTGCTGTGGGGGGGGGGCTCAGCATTCTTCTCCCTCCCCAGCCATGCGCTTCAAACTGCTCAAACACACGCGGCTTAACGTGGTGGCCTTCCTCAACGAGCTTCCCAAGACCCAACACGACATCAACTCCTTCATGGTGGATATCTGCGCGCAGACGGTGAGCCAGGAGGGGGGGGGAAGCAGGTTGTTTGTGTCCCCCCTCCCCACCCCGACACACCCCCCCCCGCCACTGAGGCACTGTGCTGCCCACCTCACCCGGCCCCTCTCTCTTCTAGAACACGCTGCTGTGCTTTGCCGTCCATGGGATCTTCAAGGAAGGTGAGCTTCACCCCCCCCGCCCCCAACGCCGTGCCCCCCCCACCTCCCCGCCTCACCGCAGGCCTTCCTCCCACCATCTCCTCTCCCTCTCTTCCGCAGTGGACGGCAAATCCCGAGACTCGGTGCGCGCCTTCACCCGGATGTTCATCGCCGTGCCGGCTGGCAACACTGGGTAAGCGGCAGATATCGCCTACCGAGATGTCGCCCACGCTTTTGGCACTGCGTGTCCCCCCCTGCTGCCTGCCCCCCCACCTCCCACCGCAAGAGTTTCACGGAGAAGCTGTCAATGCGGGAGTAGGATGAACAGAGAACGGCGTGGATTGAAAACCAGGGGTGCCGATGAGTGGCTCTGATCGGCGCTGGGTCCGATTCTGGGCTCTCCGGTAGGGATGGATGTCTGGGAGCGAGTCTAGCTGAGGACTGTGAGGATGATGAAGGGGGCTGGAGCATCTCTGTCCTGTGAGGAAGGGCTGAGAGAGCTGTGGCTGGTCAGTGTGGAGCAGAGGAAGCTCCGGGGAGACCTTCAATACTTAAAAGATGGGGACAGACTTTTTAGCAGAGCCTGTAGCAACAGGACGAGGTGCGGAACGGTTTTAAACTCAAGAAAGGGGAGATTCGGACTAGATCTAAGACATTTTTGATACTGAGGGTGGTGAGACGCTGGCAGAGGTTGCCCAGAGAGGTGGTCGATGCCCCCGTCCTTGGGAATATTTGAGGTCAGGCTGGACGGGGCTCTGAGCAAACTGATCTCGGTGAAGACGGCCCGGCTTGTGGCAAGGGGCGTTGGACTGAGTGAGCTTGGAAAGTCCCCTTCCCACCCAAACCATCTTGTGATTTTATGATAAACACCCGCAGGGAGGGTGCAAAGAGGTCATAGAATCATTAGTGTAATTAATCACAGAATCATTTAGGTTGGAAAAGACCCTTAAGAGTCTGTCGTTAACACCCCCAGTTCTTTCAGCCCCTTTTCTTGTTCTCCAGACCCTTCACCAGCTTCGTTGCTCTTCTCTGGCCACGCTCCGGCACCTCAATATCTTTCTTGGGGTCCAAAACCGAACACGGTATTTGAGGGGACAAGGACGATCACGTCCCCTCGTCCTGTTGGCCACGCTATTTCTGACACAAGCCGGGAGGCTATCAGCCACCTTGGCCACCTGGGCACACTGGTCGGAGCCGGGCTTTTGCCTGCAGTGCCCAGTGCCAGAGGACTGGAGGGAGCTGGAGCACAGAAGGGTCCTTCTGAAAGTCAGGAGACAATTTTTGGCCATGAGGGTGACAGCACAGTGGCTGGGGTCACCCGGGGAGGCGGCGAAGTCGCCATCCTCAGAGATCTTCGATGGCCATTGGGTCATGGTCTTGGGCGAGCGGCTCCGGTTGCCCTCTCCGATCCCCACAACTGGGCTGTACGGTAGAAGGTGGGCAGTATGTCCCCCCACTCGCCGTGCTCACACCCTTCCCCTCTCTTTCCCCCCAAAACTCCCAGGCTCTGCATCGTTAACGACGAGCTCTTCGTCCGCAACGCCACCACCGAGGAGATCCGCAAAGCCTTCCTCATGCCGGCGCCCACCCCTTCTTCCAGCCCCGTGCCCACCCTCTCCGCCGAACAGCAGGAGATGCTTGCCGCCTTCTCCATGCAGTCGGGCATGAACCTCGAGTGGTCCCAGAAGTGAGTCCTGGCCCCCCCCACGCCCCCCCCCCCCCTTAACCCCCCCCCAAAATCGGGGACCCTGCCCCCCTGTCCCCCCCCCTTCACCCTCTCCTACACCCGCAGGTGCCTGCAAGACAACGACTGGGACTATGGTCGGGCCGGGCAGGTCTTCACCCAGCTGAAGGTGGGTTTAGTGGGGTGGGGGCATCCGACCCAGCATTCCCTGTCCCCCCCCCAAACTGGGGGTGCCTGTGGCTGAGCCTCCCCTTTCTCTTTTCTCTTTTCAGGTGGAAGGCAAGATCCCAGATGTGGCGTTTCTCAAGTGAGCGGCGTCCATCACCCCCTTCCCCCTCCCCTCCCCCCCTCCCCCGGTGTTTTATTTCCCCCTCCCTCGTTTTGTAAATAAATCAATAAATAGCCCCGTTTCAACGCTGGCGCGTTAGGGGTGCGCTGCGCCTTTAAGAAGGGGGGGGGGGGGCGTGTGTGAGGGCAGCTTGGCGACGCGCCCGGCACAAAGATGGCGGCCGGCCTCGGAAGTAGAGGTGGAGGTCAACCCGGATGTGGTGGTAGCTGACCCGGAAGTGGTGGTGGGGAAATGGCGGCGGCGAGGGCACGGGCGGCGGCGGCGGCCTTGGAGGCGGCGGCGTCCCCCCCACGGGACGTGGTGCTTTTCCGACACGAACGGGATCGGTTTTTCCGTTTAGCCGGGTTCTTCTGTGCGGGGCAGGGTCTTTTTTGGGCCTACCTGGCTCATTTCGCTTTTACGGCTCTTCGACCGGCACCCGGTCCCGGTCCTGGTCCCGGTCCCGACGATCCGCTCCGGCCCCGCGATCATAAATGGAGATTCGGTTTCACCGCCTCCTGCCTCACGCTCGGTAACGGGACGGGGGGGGGACGGGGACGGGGCTGAGGCAGGGGGAATGGAGCTGGGCCGGGGCTGGGCCTGGGGGGAACAGAACTGGACCTGGGGGGGCCGGGGACGGGCCTGGCGTTCCCCCTGACCCCCCTTGTGCCCCCCCCCGCAGGCTCTCTGATCGTGGCAGCCGGTTGCCTGTTCCCGCTCCGTGCTGTCCGTCAGGTGACGCTGCTACGGGGCGGTTCGGAGGTGACGATCAGCACCCACGGACCGCTGGGACTTGGCCGGGGTCCCACCGTCACCGTCCCGTTACGCCACATCTCCTGCTGCGCTCACCGCAGCGAAGTGCCGGCTGCCGTCCCCCTCAAGGTGAAAGGACGACCGTTTTACTTTTTGCTGGACAAGAGGGGACAGATTTACAACCCCCGGCTCTTCGACATCACCGTTGGTGCCTACCGCAAGCTCTAGTTGACAGTGGGGGCCAGCCGGGACTGTTCACCCCTCGCCACTTCCAAATAAACCCCTGAGCCCCCACCCCTAGCCGCATCTCCGGATGTTTTGTGAGGGTGAGCTTCGTCGTGTTCTTCGCCGAGCCCGGGATCGAGCGCCTACTTCAACCCCAGCGCCTTCAGTGGCATCCTCACCATCTCCAAGGGTGTCCGTGGCTGCCGGATCCTCGGCCAGCACCGCGCGCTGCGGTCGGTCCGAGGCTGGGGAGCCCCATCGTCCCCTTCCACCAGCCTCGTTAGCTTCATTAGCCTGACCAACCCACCATCCCCTGCAGCCTCCTGGAGATATTCAAGGGGGTGATGGACACTTACAGGCTCTCTCAGGGCCTTCCTCCTCATCCTTTGGGGCCAGAGCACTCTGGCAATGCCACCCTCTCCATCCCAAGGACAGGTTTTGGGGCATTTTAAAGCCATTTGGACTATGGTGTTTGGACGGGTATTAGGGGGGTGTGGAAGGATGGCTCGCAGGAGTTTTGGGGGAAAACGGGATGGTTTTAGGGTCTTTTCAGGGGGTCTGTGCTTGGTGTTTCCTTCACTGTCCTGCCCCCGACCCGCCTCGGTGGCTCCCAGGGGGCGTGGCGAACGCAAAAGAGGGCGAACTATGTAAATCTAGGTCGGCGAGGTGCACCTCGTTTAAGGGCGGGGTTATGCAAATAGTCGCCGAGGAGTGGAGGGCGTGGTTATGCTAATCGTACACCCGCGGGCTTGAAAGGGCCGGCGGGAGGCCCCGCCTCGGTAGGTTGGGTGGGAAGGGAGGGGGCGGGGCGAATGCAAATTGCCGCGCGCAGCACGCCCATCGGGTTGCCGCGGGGAAACGGCGAGGGGGCGTGTCGCACGGGAGCCAGAGGCGGGGATACGCAAATTTGGGCACCCAGGGGCTCCAAGGGGCCGGCGGGAGTCCCGGCTGAGGAGGTTCCCGGGGTCTCTCGGGGGTCGCTGTCCCGAAAATGCGGGCGGGACGTGCGAGACGCTGCGGGGAAATGATCGAAAGAGGGACGAGAGAGGTCAGTGCGTGGCAGTAGGGCGTGAGCGTGAGCTGTGTGAGAGCGGGGGTCGGTGGGGCCGGGGTGGTGGGAGGGGTGGAGTTATCGCTTCTCGGCCTTTTGGCTAAGATCAAGTGTAGTATCTGTTCTTATCAGTTTAATATCTGATACGTCCTCGATGAGAGGACTTTATATTAAACGGATTTTTGGGTTCGGGAGTTGGACCCGGAGCTTGCTCCCTCCGCTCCGCGCATCGTCCCGGTATTGCAGTGCCTCCGGGAACGGTGCACCACCCCCCACACCACCGGGGGGAGCTGATAGTGGTTAACAACAGAGCGGCTGTTTCTCGTCTACTTTTCTACCCCTTTCCTGTCAGACGCGCTCTACTACGGCGGAACGTTGGAGGCTCACTTTTGAGTTAAACGCGATGCGTGGACCGGCAGGGAAGACCCGTTGCCCAAGAGTTTCACTACGTAGGTCCGGTTACTCTGCATAAACGATGCAGGCTTTTGCCAGCCAATATACCCTTGAAAAAGGAGCTATAGACGGAGAGAAAGGAAACATCCTGCCCCGGAAGGCACCGGTGATTGCCAAAGCAGCAGGAGCTAGGGGAAAAGGAAAGGCGGCAGGGGGAGATCGCGACCACCCACTCAATTCAAGACCTAAAAGATTTACACACACCGCCCCCACCCACCCTCCTTGAGCATGCGCTGTAGAATAAAAGAACACCGTACTTTTAATTCGAAGCGGAGAAAAACCTTAGCCCAATGTTATAGACGCTCGTGACAAATTGGAGGAGCCAATTTGTATTAAATAAAAGATCAAATTTATTAGCAAGCGATAAAAGAGCAAAACAGCGCTGGGCGGCCGGGGAGACAGTGCTCCGCCACAAGCTCGCGCCCAAACAGGGGAAGAGCCTCTTTATTTATACAGTCTTTTTAGTCTCTGGTACGTGACGGCTGGCTGGTATCTTCGGTATCTTGTGCCATCAGGTGTTAAGTGGTCGTAATTTGCCTTCTGGTGGTTGTTGGGATGAAGGCCGAAGTCTTCCTCAGCTGTTCTTTAGGTGACTCAAGTCCCATTCATGCTCTGTAAACGTCTCTCTACATATGCTAATCATCGGTACTCATGGTCTTAAGTAAGTGAAGAATATCCCTACCTCCACATGCGATTTCATGAACAAAGTTAACCCGTTCATTACACCAAGAGAAATGGTGGCAGATAAGCGACTACCAGTCACGGTTTCGGGGAAGGACTTTGGGAACCAAGTGGGTGAAGCTAAAACTCTATAAATTGCTTGTTTAACCGCAGGGTGTGCTCGATTTGTGGGAATCCTCCACCTTGCCGCCTGTGCAGAGTGAAGCAATGGCTCCTCGCTAAACACGCTTCGTGTGTTTCGGGAGTTACTTTCTCTTTCGGTAACACGGCGCCTGCTGCCCGGATCCCCCCGGCACCGCTCCGCCGCCCCCGAATCGCCCTCCCCCCGCCCGGCTCCGGGCCGAGCACCCTCAGCCCCCGCCAACACGGCTCCGCTCCCTCCATCTGGTCTCCGGCGCGGACGCCCCGCGGGCGGCAGCGATCGGCCGAAGGAGGTCGGTGCCGCCGGTCTCCCGCGGCGGGGAGGGAGGGGGCCGGCGCGGTGGGCGGAGCGAAAAGAGGGCCAATGAGAGCGCCGCTACCCTGGCGTCTGCAAAATGTAGCGCGGACCCATGCGAATAGCCTCGGTGTTTGACCGGGAGGGGAGGGGGCGGGGCGAATGCAAATTGCCGTGCGCAGCACGCCCATCGGGTTGCCGCGGGGAAACGGCGAGGGGGCGTGTCGCACGGGAGCCAGAGGCGGGGATACGCAAATTTGGGCACCCAGGGGCTCCAAGGGGCCGGCGGGAGTCCCGGCTGAGGAGGTTCCCGGGGTCTCTCGGGGGTCGCTGTCCCGAAAATGCGGGCGGGACGTGCGAGACGCTGCGGGGAAATGATCGAAAGAGGGACGAGAGAGGTCAGTGCGTGGCAGTAGGGCGTGAGCGTGAGCTGTGTGAGAGCGGGGGTCGGTGGGGCCGGGGTGGTGGGAGGGGTGGAGTTATCGCTTCTCGGCCTTTTGGCTAAGATCAAGTGTAGTATCTGTTCTTATCAGTTTAATATCTGATACGTCCTCGATGAGAGGACTTTATATTAAACGGATTTTTGGGTTCGGGAGTTGGACCCGGAGCTTGCTCCCTCCGCTCCGCGCATCGTCCCGGTATTGCAGTGCCTCCGGGAACGGTGCACTCCTTCCCCACCACCGTGGGGAGTTAATACTAGTGAAAAGCAGAATGATGAGACCATGGCTACCAATATGTAGCTGACCCTGCTGCTCGTAAGCGCTTGCTGTGGCTTCTTCGTCCTATAGGCGCTCCTTGGTGGGGGAAAGGACCGTGGCTTCGGCGGCAGCCGACCCGGCTCTGCCGGCGGTAGAACCCCGGCAGCAACGGTCAAGGCGACCGCTGAGCGCCGGGAGGCTTTGACACCCCGAGATGGGCCCGGACCCGCGAAACCACGTCTATCTTATCACCACGGGCATCGGCAGCAGCTTCTTGCTGCCCCGGTGCGTGTGGGGGGAACCAGCATACCCAGCCGGGAAAAACTAAAACTGGCCTTAAAAAAAAAAAAGGAAACAGCTATTGCTGTCCTCTGCACCCTAGTGTCTCTAAGGTTATAAAAACTACTTGCTTTCTACCCAAAATGGAGCCTCATAATTACATACTTGCTTTCTTTTTGCAGAAATTTCTGCGGCGCTTAAATTTATATTTAAAACATCTGCGAGGTCTGGTACAGTTTAGCCAAGCTAAAAGAATAACTTCCTAGCGACCAAAAGCAAATGTCCATGATGATGGGTTCCACCTCCCAGCTAAGAAAATGCTGGCTGGCGCCCCCCCCCCCCCCCCCGACGATACTCGAGGCGTCCGTCCCTCCCCAGGATGGACACCCGCCTCAACACCGAAATGGTCGATTTTTCCTTCGTTTCCTTTTTACAGTAGATCGACCGACTCTCGATTGACTAGACAGACAAGCCGGGGGCTGGGGGGGGGGGGATACTGGTGAACGTGTGTTACAGCCGAAACACAAGATGGGAGGGAGCCTAGCGTCCATGTCAGGCGCTGAGCCGGCCGGGAGACGGATAACAACATGGGAGCATAACACTAGCGCCCCTCTGAAGAGTTCCATTTTTTCTTTCGACCACTATTAGCTCCCCACGGTGGTGGGGAGAGGGTGCACCGTTCCCGGAGGCACTGCAATACCGGGACGATGCGCGGAGCGGAGGGAGCAAGCTCCGGGTCCAACTCCCGAACCCAAAAATCCGTTTAATATAAAGTCCTCTCATCGAGGACGTATCAGATATTAAACTGATAAGAACAGATACTACACTTGATCTTAGCCAAAAGGCCGAGAAGCGATAACTCCACCCCTCCCACCACCCCGGCCCCACCGACCCCCGCTCTCACACAGCTCACGCTCACGCCCTACTGCCACGCACTGACCTCTCTCGTCCCTCTTTCGATCATTTCCCCGCAGCGTCTCGCACGTCCCGCCCGCATTTTCGGGACAGCGACCCCCGAGAGACCCCGGGAACCTCCTCAGCCGGGACTCCCGCCGGCCCCTTGGAGCCCCTGGGTGCCCAAATTTGCGTATCCCCGCCTCTGGCTCCCGTGCGACACGCCCCCTCGCCGTTTCCCCGCGGCAACCCGATGGGCGTGCTGCGCACGGCAATTTGCATTCGCCCCGCCCCCTCCCCTCCCGGTCAAACACCGAGGCTATTCGCATGGGTCCGCGCTACATTTTGCAGACGCCAGGGTAGCGGCGCTCTCATTGGCCCTCTTTTCGCTCCGCCCACCGCGCCGGCCCCCTCCCCTCCCGCCGCGGGAGACCGGCGGCACCGACCTCCTTCGGCCGATCGCTGCCGCCCGCGGGGCGTCCGCGCCGGAGACCAGATGGAGGGAGCGGAGCCGTGTTGGCGGGGGCTGAGGGTGCTCGGCCCGGAGCCGGGCGGGGGGAGGGCGATTCGGGGGCGGCGGAGCGGTGCCGGGGGGATCCGGGCAGCAGGCGCCGTGTTACCGAAAGAGAAAGTAACTCCCGAAACACACGAAGCGTGTTTAGCGAGGAGCCATTGCTTCACTCTGCACAGGCGGCAAGGTGGAGGATTCCCACAAATCGAGCACACCCTGCGGTTAAACAAGCAATTTATAGAGTTTTAGCTTCACCCACTTGGTTCCCAAAGTCCTTCCCCAAAACCGTGACTGGTAGTCGCTTATCTGCCACCATTTCTCTTGGTGTAATGAACGGGTTAACTTTGTTCATGAAATCGCATGTGGAGGTAGGGATATTCTTCACTTACTTAAGACCATGAGTACCGATGATTAGCATATGTAGAGAGACGTTTACAGAGCATGAATGGGACTTGAGTCACCTAAAGAACAGCTGAGGAAGACTTCGGCCTTCATCCCAACAACCACCAGAAGGCAAATTACGACCACTTAACACCTGATGGCACAAGATACCGAAGATACCAGCCAGCCGTCACGTACCAGAGACTAAAAAGACTGTATAATAAAGAGGCTCTTCCCCTGTTTGGGCGCGAGCTTGTGGCGGAGCACTGTCTCCCCGGCCGCCCAGCGCTGTTTTGCTCTTTTATCGCTTGCTAATAAATTTGATCTTTTATTTAATACAAATTGGCTCCTCCAATTTGTCACGAGCGTCTATAACATTGGGCTAAGGTTTTTCTCCGCTTCGAATTAAAAGTACGGTGTTCTTTTATTCTACAGCGCGATGCTCAAGGAGGGTGGGTGGGGGCGGTGTGTGTAAATCTTTTAGGTCTTGAATTGAGTGGGTGGTCGCGATCTCCCCCTGCCGCCTTTCCTTTTCCCCTAGCTCCTGCTGCTTTGGCAATCACCGGTGCCTTCCGGGGCAGGATGTTTCCTTTCTCTCCGTCCTATAGCTCCTTTTTCAAGGGTATATTGGCTGGCAAAAGCCTGCATCGTTTATGCAGAGTAACCGGACCTACGTAGTGAAACTCTTGGGCAACGGGTCTTCCCTGCCGGTCACGCATCGCGTTTAACTCAAAAGTGAGCCTCCAACGTTCCGCCGTAGTAGAGCGCGTCTGACAGGGAAAGGGGTAGAAAAGTAGACGAGAAACAGCCGCTCTGTTGTTAACACAATATCAGCTCCCACCGGTGGTGTGGGGGGTGAGTGCACCGTTCCGGAGGCACTGCCAATCCCGGGACGATGCGCGGGCGGAGGGAGCAAGCTCCGGGTCCAACTCCCGAACCCAAAAATACGTTTAATATAAATCCTCTCATCGAGCGACGTATCAGATATTAAACTGATAAGAACAGATACTACACTTGAATCTAGCCAAAAAGGCCGAGAAGCGATAACCTCCACCCCTCCCACCACCCCGGCCCCACCGACCCCCCGCTCTCACACAGCTCACGCTCAAGCCACTACTGCCACGCACTGACCTCTCTCGTCCCTCTTTCGATCATTTCCCCGCAGCGTCTCGCACGTCCCGCCCGCATTTTCGGGACAGCGACCCCCGAGAGACCCCGGGAACCTCCTCAGCCGGGACTCCCGCCGGCCCGTTCGGCCACTGCTCCTTTGCTTTACATGTTCCCGCCCCTAGTAGGCGGGGCCGGACGGGAGGGCGCGCAGCCCGGCGGCGCGGCCATGTCGGAGCGGGAGGAACGGCGGTTCGTGGAGCTGCCGCGGGAGTCGGTGCGGTTGATGGCGGAGAGCACCGGGTTGGAACTCAGCGATGAGGTAGCAGCGTTGTTGGCCGAGGACGTCTGCTACCGGCTGCGGGAAGCCACGCAGGTACGGCCGGCCAGGCGGCCCGGTCCCGGCCTTGGTCCCAGTCCCTGCCCTGGTCCTTGTCTTGGTCTCGGTCCCAGTCCCGGTCCCGGTGACGGTGCCGCCCCCGCAGAACAGCTCCCAGTTCATGAAACACACACGGCGACGCAAACTCACCGTGGAAGACTTCAACCGGGCGCTGCGCTGGAGCAATGTTGAGGTGCAGTGGCTGGGGCTGGATTTGGGGGGGGGGGTCCCCTGCTGCATCCCTGTGGGGACCAGGACCGGGGGGGGACACCCGGCTGCCGCCCCCCCCCCCCCCCCCCCCCCCCGGTGACTGGGGACACTGGTGGGGCTGCGTCCCGACCACCGGGCCCAGCAGCACGTATCGGTGCTAGGGGTCGGGGTCCCCGTGGGTCGGTGTGTCCCTGGAGGGGGGCAGTAATGGTTTGGGGGGGGGCAGGAATGCCACCACAGTGTCTGTCCCCCGCCAGGCGGTGTGTGGATATGGCTCCCAGGACGCGCTGCCATTCCGGGCCATCAAGGAGGGTGAGCTGTACTTCCAGGAGGACCGGGAGGTCAACCTGGTGGATCTGGCCCTGGCCACCAACATCCCCAAGGGCTGCGCTGAGACGGCCGTGCGAGGTGAGGGGCTCCCTCCCCCCCCATCCCCCCCGCCCCCCCCCCCCACACCCGCAGCATCCCTCTCCTGCCTGACCCCGGCACAGGCAGGGCGCAGGCAAGGTGCTCATCACCACCACCACGTTCTCTTGTAGTCCATGTCTCCTACCTGGATGGAAAAGGCAACCTGGAACCACAGGGAGCTGGTATGGAGCGATGGGGGTGATGCCAGGTTGGGGGGGGGGGCTCGTCCTCCCCACCGCGGGGCCAGGGCCAGACCTTGGGGTGACATTCGCCCCTCCGCCATAGTGCCCAGCGCCGTCTCCACGCTGACCGACGACCTGCTCAAGTACTACCAGCACGTCACCCGGGCGGTGTTGGGCGACGACCCTCAGCTGATGAAGGTGGGGTGGGGCAGGGGGGGCCCCCCCACCCCATCCTGAGCACACCTGAGTGGGGCTGACCCCCCCCCCCCCCGCCGCTGTGGCTGGCATCCTCACCCGCAGGTAGCCCTGCAGGACCTGCAGACCAATTCCAAGATTGCCGCTCTCCTGCCCTACTTCGTCTACGTGGTCAGCGGGGTGAGCGCAGGCAACGGGATGGGATCGGGGGGGGGTCTCCGGGCCTGTGCCAAGGTTGGGTTGGGGGGCAGCTCCCTGCTGAACCCAGTCCTGACGCCTTGCCGGCAGGTGAAATCAGTGAGTCACGACCTGGAGCAGCTGAACCGGCTGTTACACATCGCCCGCAGCCTGATCCAGAACCCCTTCCTCTGCTTGGGCTCCTACGTCCGCAGCCTGATCGCCCGCGTCATGTACTGCGCGCTGGAGCCGCTGGCCGCCTCTCATCAACCCCCCTCAACGACCACTGGACCCTGCGCGACTACGCCGCCATGCTGCTCAGCCGCATCTTCTGGTGAGGGGACGCTCCTTGGGGCATGGGGAGGGGGGACGTCCCGCCGCAGCAGGGTCTGCAGCGTCCGCCCTGTTGCCCGCAGGACCCACGGCGACCTGGTGAGCGGCCTCTACCATCAAATCCTGCTCTCGCTCCAGAAAGTGCTAGCCGATCCCGTGCGTCCCCTCTGCTCTCACTACGGCGCGGTGGTGGGGCTGCACGCCCTGGGCTGGAAGGTGAGGGAGAAGCGGGCCATGCCGTCCCACCGTAGCCCCCGACCGCTCCGCGCTGCTGCCTCCCTGTCCGTCTGTCTGTCTGTCTTCTCCGCAGGCGGTGGGGCTTAGTCCGCCCTCCTATAGCTTTACCCCACCTCCCACTATTGGGCCAACCTGCAGGCCGTGCTGGACGACTACTCGGTCCAATGCCCAGGTCAAGGCTGATGGGCACAAGTCTACGGTGCCATTTGGGTAAGGGCTTGGCCGGTGGGGGGGGCCGGTTGGGTAGGGGCACACACGGCTCCCCGTTGCCAGCACGTTCCCCCTTCTCCAGGTGGCTGGCGAGCGATTGCTGGAAGATGAAGGCAGCAGGCGCCCACCCGCATCTGGGGCCGCCGCGGCAGGAGGGCTCCCACGGCACAGCCCCAAGCAGGACCCCCCACCGAGGGTGGGTTTCGGCCTCGGCCGCCTCTGCAACTGGGGGGGCAGCAGCGGAGGCCCACCCTCGGCGGCAGCCCCCGTGCCGCCCGCCCTCTCCCTGCACGATATGTACCGCGAGCTCTACGACTTTTTCGGCGACAGCCTGG
>NW_024470410.1:0-67356 GCF_900496995.4 Aquila chrysaetos chrysaetos | reverse complement strand
GCGGGGACGGGCTGCTCCCCCCGACCCCCCCAAGCTGGGGGCTGCCGGAGCCCCCGGGTACCCCCAGCCCCACCATGGGGGACGGAAGAGCCCCCCGGGGTACCGAGCTGGATGCGGCCCCCGGGTGCTGCCGGCGGCACAGGCAAGGACGCCGGGGGGCTGCCGGCTGGCTCCGGCACGGCGGGTCCCCAAAACTCCCCAGCTGGGGGAAACTGAGGCAGGGGCCGAGGCTGTGCCAAGCCGCGGGTGCCGGCGCGAGGGAGGTGGTATTTTCTCCCCGCCGAGGGATCGCCGGCCCCGTCGCACATTCCTGCGCGGGAGACGGGGCGTGAGGCACGGCCCACGGCGCTTTCCCAGGGCCCTGGCACGGCACGCCAGGAGAGGAGAGGGCGGGAAGGCCAGGGGTGCCGGGTTGGGCAGCCGGCCGAGCGGGGCCGGAGGACGGCCAGCCCGGCCGAGCCATATAAGGGAAGGCGGTTCACCATTTCCAGGCGTTTTCCAGGATCCCAGCGGCCCTGGGAACGGGGAAGGTCGCCGCCGGCTCCAGCCCAGCTGCCACGGCTCGGCGCAGCCATCGCTCCCGGCCCTGGCTGGCACCGCCGGTGCCCGGCGGGCACGAGCTGGGTGCTGGCACTCCTGCCCGCGGCATCGCGGTGCCGCAGGTGGTCCGGCACAACGGGGGTCCCCGCGCCACAGTAGGGTGACCCCGCGCCACGGCAGCCGCGACGCCGTTCCCCGGGTGGGACCGGGGCCCGCGCCAGCGGTGCCGTGCTCCCGGGACACCGCAGCGTCGACCCCGTGGGGCTGCCAAAGCCTCTTAGTGCCCGGCACCCGTGGCGTCCCGCGTGGCCGGCAGCCCACGTAATCCTGCCAGAGGGGCGCGGGGCACCCCCACCCCACGGGTGGCTGGGGGTCCCGGTGCGATACCCCTGTCCCAGCCCCCCGGCACACACCCGGGGGTCACCCCACATGCCGCAGCCTCTGTCCTGCACCCCTGGCTGGGCCCAGGGTCCCCCCAGCCCCACGGCTGCCTGCCCCGGGCGTCCCCCGGCACCCCCAGGACCCGTGGTCCCCTGCCGTCCCCTGGGACCCACGGCCCTGCCCCACGGCTCACCGGGACCCTCCACGCCCGTGCTCCCTCCAGCACCCACGGCTCGCGCCCCACTGGGACCTACGGCCCTGGGCACCCTGCAGACCCACAGCTCCCGCCCCATGGGGACCCGCAGCTCCTGCCCCACCGAGACACAGGGTGCCGGCCCCACCGGCACCCGCAGCGCCAGGCACCCTGGGACCCACGGCTCCCCGTCCCACCGGCACCCGCAGCGCCAGGCACCCCGGGACCCACGGCTCCCTGTCCCACTGAGACCCACGGCTCCCACCCCACGGGGATCACGGTCCGACCGGGCCCGGATTCCCGTTCCACCGGGACGCAACGGCTGCTCCCACCCCACCGGCACCCACGGTACCGGGCACCCCCGCGACCCACGGTGCCGGGCACCCCCCGGGTACCCGCCCCACCGGCACCCACAGCTCCCGTTCCACCGGGACCGACATCTCCCGCCCGGCGGGGACCCACGGCTCCTTCCCCAGGGGGGACCCCCGGGCGCCGCGCCGCGCCGCGCCGCGCGCGCCGTGCCCCGCTCCCGCCGGCGCGCCCCGTCCACCGGCGCCCGTTCCGCGCCGCCCGCGCGCCCCGGGCCGACTCACGCGCGCCGCCGCCCCGCCGCGCCGCCCGCCGCCCCGGCCCGGCGTGCCCGCAGGAAGCGGCGGGAGAGCCCCGGGGGCGGGGACTGCGGCCGCCCCGCCCGGACCGCCGGGCTGCTCCGGCATCGCCACGGCCCCCGCCCGCTCCCGGACACGCTCCCGGACACGCTACCCGGGCGCGGTCCCGGTGCTGTCCTCGGGGTGGCCCTGGCAGGGTCCTGGCACGGTCCCGGGGCGCACCGAAGCACGGCGTGGGGGGAGCCCGCCCCACGGCACCCCCCCCCGGGGTCCCCACCCGAGGGGACACGGGCACCCCGTGGGGTCCCTGCCCCGTGGGGCACCGTGAGCGAGACACCCCCCCCACTCGGGGCCGGGGCAGCGCCGGGTGCCCGCGGGCGGGGGGATGCACCCGGCGTCCCCTCCATCCCCACGGCTGCCCCTTCCCTCGCCGGCGTCCGGCTCCCGCCCCGGCACGGCCGAGCTCAGCCGCGGCACGGCATCGCCTCCCCGCCACGCGTGAGCCCCGAAAGCCGCCCGGCGCCAGCTCCCCGTGGCTCCCACGGCGGCCCCGGGGTCCTTCGAGCCCCCCCAAATCAAGCAGGGGGGGGGCAGCCGGAGCCCCCCGGCCAACGCGCGGCACCCCACGGCACCTGCCGCCGCCAGAATAGGGCCATTCTGCAGGCGGGCGGCCGGGCGCCTTGTGCCGCCGGCGCCGGGTTCCCGCTCAAAGGCAGGATTGTTCGAGGCCGGCTGCCCCCCGGCGCGGCGTGCCCGGCAAGGCCCCCGGCACCAACGCCACGCGGCGTCACGGGGAGAGCGTATGGCGTCGCCGGACCGGCGAGGCCGAGGGGTCGCCGCCGCCGCCCTCGCCGGCACGCCGACACGTGCCGTGCCGGCAGCGGCCCTGCGGCTGACGCCACCACGCGCAGTCCACGCAGCGGGCGGCTGCGTCTTGGCCGGGGAGGCGTGAGGAAACGGGGGCTCGAGGCTGGCAGGTGGTGCGCAGAGCGGGTGGGGGCGGGGGGTCGAGCGGCGGGTCTGGCTGCGGCAGCAGCCGGCGGCACGGCCGGCCGGCAGCACCCGGTGGGCCCCGGGGTGGTGGGTGCTGCCTGGGGGGGGGGGACACGACACGGGGCGGCTCCGGCCCCCCTAGCCCAGCCCCTGCCCCGTGCCCCTCTCCCCACCCTTCTCCCCATATCTTCTCCCCAAACCCCCTCCCTTTCCCATCTCCCCAGACCCTCCTCCCCAAACCCCCCTCCCCAGATCCCCTCCCAGGACCCTCTCCCCACACTCCCCCGTCCCCATACCCACTTCCGACCCCTCTCCCCAATCCTCCTCCCTCCCTTCCCACCCCCCCCCCCCCCCCCCTCCTCCCGCCCCCACCCTCCCCCCCCAAGACCCTCTCTCCCCCCGCTCTCCCCGAAACCCCGCCGGAGTGCCGCTCCCCCACCCTCCCTTCCCCGAACCCCAACACAGCCCCGCCGCCCCACAGAGCCCCCGCCCAAAACCCCCGCCCCAAATCCCCCAAGCCCCAGCCCTACCCCCCCCCTCCCCAACCCTCCCCATCCCCTTCCCCATATCCCCCTCCTCCACACCCTCATCCCCTTCCCCAAATCCACCCCATTCCCCTCCTCCCCAAATCCCCCCCCTCTCCCCAAATCCCCTCCCCAAATCCCACTCCCCAATCCCTCCCTCCCCAAACATCCCCCTTACCCCAATCCCCCCACGCCCCTTCCCCCGCCCGCCCCACTAGGGGCGCCGCACACTTCACACCCCCCCCCCGCGCCAGCCCCTCCCCTCCCCGTCACCCCCCCGCGCCTCCCTTCCCGTGATGCCCCGCGCGGGTGAGGCGGGAAGGCGGGCGGCAAGATGGCGGCGGGCTTGGCGGAGCGGACGCCTGTGAGCGATGGCGGCTCGGGCCGCACCGCGGAACGGTTTCAGGAGGTGGTTTTTAGCCGCCGGGGACGGCTCCTCTCCCCGCCGGTCGTTACGGGGACACAGCGGGGAGGTTTTGGCTACCAGGAAGCGCGCAGCTCGCCGCCGCCACCAGGAACCGCTTTCGTGCGGTGGTGAGATGAGGGCCGGGGGCAGGCTGGGCCCATCTCCCTCCCCGCCCGTGCGCACCGTCCTCACGCCACCGGTTTCTTCCCTCAGGACCACGTCGGGAGAACACGGTGGAGCGTGGCGGGAGGAATCTCTGGACGTCAACCTGCTGAACAACACCGTACGCCTCCACGTCCAAGGCTGCCCGTTTTTACCGGGCGGCGTGCACCTCTGCGAGGTGACAGAATCACTTGGTCGTCATCCTGATCACGCGCAGACGGTGAGCGCCTGCCCGGCCACATCCCGCTCGCATGTAACGCAGCGTGAGTACGGGGTGGCCTGCTTCTTTGCGGTGTGAGCCCCCTGCCTCGGTCCTGCCCGTTAAACCGCCCTCAGCGAAGCTGCTAAGTACATTGCAAATAGCGAAAGCCTTGGCGTGCTTCTCAGCAGGGCACAAAGTGCTGCTTCCCACCTAGTACTTGCTTTTGGCCAGGATAGAGCTAATTTGGCCGGATAGAGTTAATTTTCGTCATAGTACTTTGTTGGTACCATGTTTTGGATTTGTGATCAAACAACATTGATAATGCGCTAATATTTAGCTGTTGCTGAGCAGTGTTTGCACAGCCTCAAGGCCTTCTTTGTTGCTCACTCTGCCCCCCTGTGAATAGATTTGGGGGTCGTAGAGCTTTGGGAGGGGCACAACCAGGCAGATGACTCAAACTAACTAAAGGGATGTTCCTTGCCACATGACATTGTGTTTGGCGATAAGAGGGAAAAGCAGGGGTTTTGCGGGGTAGCCATGTTTTTGCTTGGGAACTGGCTGGGTGTTGGTCTATCCAGCCTTTGTGTCCCCTGTTTTGTTTTCTTCTTCGGCTTGTCTTTGGTTACTTCATTTAAGCATATTTTATCTTTTTATCTTGACCTGAGTTTTCTTGCTTTATTCTCCCTTTTCCTCTTCCCATGCCATTTGGGAGGGCAGTCGAGCAGCTGTGTGCTCCTCAGTGCCCACCAGGATTAACCAAACATGGCCTGTCACGGGGCTTCACGCAAACCCTGTTGCCATTGTCATGTCTGTGTCATGTGGGCTGGCGTCGAAACACATGAGGTGAGCTGCTGATGGTATGAAGCTCAGCTTTCCTGAGCCCTTCCAGTTGGGCTGGATTTTTTTTCCCTGCTGAACAGACCATAACTGGTTTTGGTGGGACGGAGTTGGTTTTCTTTGCAGCAGCTCGCATGTGCGTGTGGCAGATTTGTGACCAAAGCAGATGTTGGGGACATGCGCTGCTTGAGCTGTCACTGAGCAGTGCGTGCACAGCATCGGGGGCTTCTCCTTTTGTCGCTCTGCCCACCTCCCCCCCCCCCCCCCAAAAGCTGGCTGCGGTGGCCGGGAGGCTTGGGAAGGGACAGTCCCTGTGCTGTGACACTGTGTTCAGAACACGGGGAGGGAATTGGGGCAGGTGACCATTGTCAGCGCCTGGCTGGGCATCAGCCTGCTTGGATGAGGTGGTGAGGGATTGCCTTGCATTGCTTGGTTTGTTTTTTTTTATTTCTTCCTCTTTCCTTCGCCCTTATTAAACCATCTTTATCTGACCCACGAGTTTTTGCCGCTCTTGTTCTCCCGTGCCTGCTGGGGCCCGCGGCTGGTGACAGTTTACCTGCCAGCTGGGTCAGTCCACCACAACTGATCGGTTCGTAGCTCTGTGGCGGGGATTTGGTACCCCAGGCTGGAACCCTCTGGTGTGTCCAGAGGTGCAGAGCTGGAGCATGTCAGGCTCTCTTTGAGTTTTGTGGAAAACTCTGCACTTTAGTTTCTTACTCCTCCAAACTTTTCTAGTTAAATTTCTTATAGGTGTTAAACTGCTAAACTCCCAAGTCCTCTGATTCTTGACCAGATACGCAAGCGCGTTCATCAGTGTGGGGTAGTTCTCTATGTGGAAGTGAAACTGCTGGGGACAAGAGTCGGATAGGAAAAGCAAGCTGGAAACCTCTTGCTTTGTTTGGATCTGAATGTGCTCAGACCGCATGTGGGGAGGCAGAAGCGTAGGCATCAGACTTGCAGCGTTTGCCCCAAAGCTGAGGGTATTTCAGATTTGTGAATAGGGCTCTGATTTGATGAAAGTTGTGACATAACCTGAATGAGGTTAGAGGTTGGAGGTGGCTCTGCTGGTGGTCCTGGGGCCCGTCCTTGTGACGAGGAGGCCTGGCTGTGTTCGTAACTTGCCTCTATGCAGCAAGGCATAGAATCTTTTAATTCATGTGGAAGATGGATTTATGCAAAATTTACATCTCATTTACCCATTTGCTATGACTTTTTCTCTCGTGTCTGCTTCTGTGTGTCTTTGTCAGGTCCCTTTCTTCTCTTGTGTTGTGCGTTTAAACCCCAGCCAGCAACTAAGCACCACGCAGCCGCTCACTCACTCCCCGCCCCCCCCCCCCCCCCCAGTGGGATGGGGAGAAAATCGGGAAAAGAAGCAAAACCCTCGGGTTGAGATAAGAACAGTTTAATAGACAGAAAGAAGAAACGAATAATGATAATGATAACATAATAAAATGACAACAGCAATAATGAAAGGATTGGAATGTACAAATGATGCGCAGTGCAATTGCTCACCACCCGCCGACCGGCACCCAGCTAGTCCCCCGAGCGCGATTCCCACCCCCTCCCCAGTTCCTATACTAGATGGGACGTCCCATGGTATGGAATACCCTGTTTGGCCAGTTGGGTCAGGTGCCCTGGCTGTGTCCTGTGCCAACTTCTGTGCCCCTCCAGCTTCTCACTGCTGGGCATGAGAAGCTGAAAAATCCTTGACATTAGTCCTAACACTACTAGGAGCAACTGAAAACATCAGTGTTATCAACATTCTTCACATACTAGAACTCACAACATAGCACGTACCAGCTACTAGGAAGACAGTTAACTCTATCCCAGCTGAAACTAGGACTCTTGGAGAGCTTATCTCTTGCTTTTAGTGTTCAGACAGCTTTCCAAGGGATGATGCTGTGCTGTTGCAGAGCTGTCTTCACAGGACTTGTTATCAGCATTTTGCTGGAGTGGTCTCAAAGCAGCTGATGGACTACGGGACTTCTTTGGGGGTGTTACAGTTATGAGCGAGGGAGAAAGTGAGCGTTCTGCAGAAAATTGCGGGTTTTGAAATCCCTTTCATATCTGGTTGTGAACAGCGGTGGTCATGGGTTAAAGTAAGGGAAACAGGAGTGGTAGTGATGAGAGTTCTTACCGGAAAAATCCTTTTTATCAAGTATCGCACACAAGTTGCCATTCCACAGGTGTCTGGTGGTTTTTTCTGTGCCTTGTGTATGTGTGCTCAGGTTTTGTACTCTGTGCTGTTTCCCTTCTCCAGGAGCTGATAACAGAGAGCCAATGCAGTCCGTGTTTACAGATATGGCAAAACAACTTCAGAGATCCTTCAATTACTGTGTGTTCCCAGCGTGCCAGGCCTGGCATCTAATTCTGTCGCCTCAGCGGCGTGGCTACGTGAGGGGGAGGCTCTCTTCGCTCTGCCCTACTGCTTCGGGAGGGATCTTCGTCCTTAAGCTGCCTCCTCACGACGCGCCTGGTAGGAGTGGGAACAGGCTGCCTCCGCTCGCATCCACCTCTCTGCGAAACACCACTCCATGTAGCATCCCCTCTCCTAGCTTTGACCTTGCTCAAGTTTAGTTTTTGTCATGTGTTGTACAAATTCAGTCCACACACACAAAAGCTCTTTTATATCGTGCTGTGACGCCCCTTGACTGGGGCAGTAAATATTTTATGAATGTACTCAATGTATTTCTTAATATCACTTTTATTTGAAAGGAATGGTTCGGTTGTGGAAATTGAAACAGAGCTCAGTGATGCACGTTTCCTTACCGGTTTGGATGCCAACTGCCATCAGGTTAGTGTCTGGTGACGAATAAGCGGAGCTACTTTTGTCTTTTCGATGCCCTCACCTAGAGATTTCTGCTTGAAGTAAAAGACAGGCAAGTCGACATCCCGGGGTGAAGGTCAGGGCTAATCCCCACCCAGAGGAGGCGGCAGGCAGGAGCCCCCCAGGTTCTGGCCGGCTGCGTGCCCACCGCGGCGGCGCTGGGGGGGGTAAGAGGATAAGCCCCCCCCTGCCCGGCGGGGCGGGCCGGCGGTGGCCGGGGGACCGAGGCGAGTGGCCGCGGTCCCTGTGACGTGGGGCCGGCGCCGTAATCCTGGCGCGCTGAGCGGATTAGGGCGGCCGAGGACGGCCTTCGGGGACGAGCTGCGGTGGCCGCAAATCCTCGGCCGGCCATCACGTGGGGAAGCCCCCGCGGGCACCGGGGCGCCGTCCCCCCCATAGCGGGCATGGGGCAGCTGTGCCCGTGTCTGGGCCCCCCCCAGTGCCACCCGGGTGTCCCCTCTTGTCCTCCGGCAGGGAGCCGGTCATGGGTGGGGACGGGGGGTCGGACCCCGCTGGGGGTGGGTGCTCGGGGTCTGCTGGCCCCGGTGTCCCCGGCGGTACGGGCCGCCTGTGGGGCTGGGTCCCCCCTGGCCCAGGTTGCCGCAGGGTCGGGGCACAGCTGAAGGATTTGGGGTTTGGGGGGGCTGCTCCCCAAATCACCCAAAGCCAGGGTGCCGAGGCGGTGCCCCACGGCAGAGCCAGCTGTGCCGGCATGTGGGGGCCCGGGCTGCGGCACAGCCTGGGGATGTGGGGCTGGACCCCGCTTAGGGGGGCACGGCGATGGGGTTTTTGGGGGGGATCCTGGCTTGCGCGGGAAAGCCGTTGGGAGGGCGGTGGCGGGATCGCGGCCATGCGGCACGGCGGGTGCGGGGAGGAGCTGGCGGGAACCGGCCTGACCGGTTCGATGCCGGCACCCCCAGTGCCGGGGGGCTCGGGCAGCCCCGCCGCCGGCACGTGGCCCCGGCTGAAGGTCACCGTCCCCAGGGCCACCCGCCCGCCGGGGCGAGCGAGCTCGGTGCCCTGCCGCAAACCGTCCCTCTGCCAAAAAGCACGGTGGTGAGCGAGCCCTTGCCGCTCTGGCACGCTTTGCCGCCGGCGGCCGGTTTTCGGGTGCCCCAACCGGGTCGGTGGCAGCGAGCGGTTTCGGTGGCACGGGAGGATCCCGGTGCCGCGGGGGAGCGGTTGGTGGCACCGGTGGTCCGGATGGGTGAGCCAGCGCTGAGCTCACCGGGAAGGTGTCCCGTGGGTGCGGCGGTGACGCATGGCCCCGGCGCGGGGTGCCAGCGTGTGGGGGCTCGGCGCGGCGATGACGCTGGTCCCGCCGGAGCGCCTCCTCCTGCGGGAGCACGGCCCCCGGCTCCTGGGGTGCATCGCCCTGCTCTGGGGTAAGGGGGAGGCGAATCCCCAAATCTCAGGGCCCCGGGGGGTGAGGGCTGTGCCAGGATCTGGCCGGGCCCTATCCTGCCTGGCCCTATCCATAGCTGGGATTTTTGGGGTTGGGGGATGCTGGCACCCCCAGGCCTGGAGGGTTCGGCCATCAGGTCAACCCCGGGGGCTCTCCCTCCACCGTGGAGGAGGTGTGAGCCCCCCTTGGCCCCAAACACCCCCTAAGTATGCTGCTCTCCCCCCCCCCCAGACCCACCCTGTGCCCCGCCGGTGCCGGGGGATGCCGGCATGCCGGTGCCCGCCTGCCCGCAACGCCCTGCCCTGAGCCCGGTGCCGGAGCCCGGCCGCGCCATGGAGGAGCCGGCCGGCGGCGGGACCGAGCCGTGGGCCGAGGGGCTGCGCAACAGCAACAACAACGCTTCCCCGGGGGGGTGGCCGGGCACCCGTGGTGGGCACCCCCTGGCACCTTTCGGCGTCCCCGGGGCCGAGCCCAGCTACCTGGGGCGGGTGGTGCTGGAGATCGTGGAGTCGGAGCGCACTTACGCCCGCGACCTGCGCAGCATCGTGGAGGTGAGCGCTGGCTGGGGGGGGGACAACCCTTGGATGGGGTTTCGGTGGGGACGGCTGGTTGCACCGGTGCCACCGTCGCCAACCGTGGGTGCCCGGCAGGGTTACCTGGGCAAGATCATCGACACGGAGGAGCCGGTGCTGCGGCCGGAGCAGGTCAGCGCGCTCTTCGGCAACATCGAGGACATCTACGAGCTTAGCAGGTGGGTGCTCCCGGTGCCGCCGGGGGGGGGGCACAGCCGGTGCCACCCCATCCTGTGGCTGGCGAGGGGGCTGCCATCACCCCGTCCCCTCTGTCCCCCCTAGCACCCTGCTGCAAAACCTGGAGAGCTGCGCCAGCGACCCCGTGGCCGTGGCCGTCTGCTTCGTCACCCGGGTAAGCGCGGGTATGGCGGGAGGCACCGGGGGGGGACCGCGGGGTTGTGCCGGGCTCTCACCACGCTCCCCCTGCCCGCAGAGCCAGGAGTTTGCCATCTACACCCAGTACTGCAACAACTACCCCAGGTGAGTCGGGGGGGCGCGGGCGGGCAGGGGAGCGGGCAGGGGGCTGAACCCGCTCCCTGCCCGCAGCTCGGTGGCGGCGCTGGCCGAGTGCATGAGGAGCAAGCCGCAGGCTCGGTTCCTCCGCGAGTGCCAGGAGCGGCTGCGGCACGCGCTGCCCCTCGGCGCCTACCTGCTCAAGCCCGTCCAGAGGATCCTCAAGTACCACCTGCTGCTCCAGGTGAGCCGGCGCCCGGCGCGGTGTGGGCATGTGGCACGGCACGGCGTGGGCACCCGGCAGGGTACTGGCAGCCGGCGCGGTCTGGGAGCCCGGCATGGCGTGGGGATGTGGCAGAGGATGAGTTCCTGGCACAGTTCAGGCAGCTGATGGGGCACAGGCAGCCGGCGCAGCCTGGGCACCCGGCACAGCATGGGTACCCAGCATGGCACAGCCTGGGCGCCTGGCATGGCGCATTTCCCTGGCACAGCCTGGGCACCCAGCATGGTGTGAGCTCATGGCATGGCACAAGCATTTGGCACAGCCTGCGGGATGGCACGGCACTTGGCACATTCTGCGGGATGGCACGGCACAGGCACCCAGCACGGCACATCTCTCTGGCACATCCTGGTCCCCTGGCATTGCATGGGCACCCGGTGTAGTCCAGGCGCCCGGCACGGGGGCAGCTCATGGCATGGTGCAGGCACTTGGCACAGCCTGGCGCACGGCATGGCACAGGCACCTGGCGTGGCACGCTTCCATGGCACAGTCCGGGCACCCAGCACGCTTCCACGGCACAGCCTGGTCCCCTCGCATGGCATGGCATGGGCACCCTTCCCTGGCACAGCCCGGTTCGCCGGCATGGCACGAGCACCCGGCACGGCCCATTTCCCTGGCACAGTGCGCACACCCAGCATAGCACAGGCACCTGGCACAGCCCGGTCCCTCGGCGTGGCACAACCCCCGGCACCGGGTACCGCAGCCCCGTTGGCGCTGCCCCGACGCCACGTCCTTTGCCGGCAGGAGATCGCCAAGCACTTTGAGCACAAGTCAGGGGACGACTACGAAGTGGTGCTGGAAGCCATCGACACCATGACCTGCGTCGCTTGGTACATCAACGACATGAAGCGCAAGCACGAGCACGCCATCCGCCAGCAGGTGGGTGCCGGCGGCACGGCGGGTGGCACCGGGCGGGCACCGCCGCGGCGGCGGGCGGTCTGACGTGCCCGTTCCCGGCGACCCGTGCAGGAGATCCAGTCGCTGCTGCTGGGTTGGAAGGGGCCGGACCTGACCAGCTACGGGGAGCTGGTGCTGGAGGGCACCTTCCGAGTGCAGCGGGTGCGCCACGAGCGCGCCGTCTTCCTCTTCGACAAGACCCTCCTCATCACCAAGCGCCGCGGTGACCACTACGTCTACAAGAGCCACATCCCGGTGGGTGGTGGGGATGGCGGGGGGGGGACTAGGAGGGTGCCGGGGATGGGGGACTGATGGCCTCTCCCCGCAGTGCTCCTCGCTGATGCTCATCGAGAGCACGCGGGACTCGCTCTGCTTCAGCCTGGCTCACTACAAGCACGGCAAGCAGCAGCACAGCCTGCAGGTAGCGGGGGCACGGGGCGGGGGGCACCCTGGGGGACCCCCTTGCCCAACCCCACTGCCCTCCCTGTTCCCCCCCCCAGGCCAAAAGCGTGGAGGAGAAGCGCGTGTGGACCCACCACATCAAGCGGCTTATCCTGGAGAACCACCATGCCATCATCCCCCAGAAGGTGAGGGCAGAAGGGGACGGACACCACGCTGGCACCGGGGTCGTCCCCCCCCCTGCCCAGTGAGGAGGGGGCAGCTGCACCCTGGCTTCACTCCCCGTCTCTTTCCATCCTTCCTCCACCCCAGGCTAAGGAAGCCATCCTGGAGATGGACTTGTTCTGTGAGTGCTCCCGGCACCCCGCGGTCCCCTCCCTGCCCTTGCCTGTCCCCCCCCGTCCCCCAGTGTCACCCCCTGTACCCACAGACCCCCCGCGCCTGCCCCGCTGCAGCCCCGAGCGCCTGAAGAAGAGCTGGTCCTGCCAGCCCCTGGGTGACACCGCCGCCGAACCGCGCCAGGGCCGCCGGCAGTCCGGTGAGAGCCGCGCATCCCCGGCGTCCCCACCGCCGCCGTCCCTTCCCCGGGGCAAAAACCGTGGCTGGGTCGCACCGATGCCCGTGGGGACGGTGGGCACCGGGTGCTGGCGCTGACGGGTGTCCCTGTCCCCCGCAGAGCCCTTCCAGTGCCGGGACCGCGCGGAGACGCTGCCAGATCGGCTGCACGGGCACACGGGGCGCAGGCAGTCGGGTGCGGATGCCGGCAGGGAGCGGGGACCCCAACTGGGGTGGGGGTCTGGGTGCCGGGATTGGGATGCTGGGAGGGTTGGGGACGGGTTGGGGGACACGAGGATGATGCCGTCGTCACCCGGTTTGGATGCCCAACTTCTTCCCGCAGAGCCTGCCAAGCAGATCCTGCGGCAGCTGGGCGAGCAAGGTGAGCTGGCACGGCCGCTGGCACCGGCTGGGTGGGCGGAGGGGGGCCGGGGGGGGGTATTTCGGGGTGCTGCCCTCTCCCTAACCTCCGCTTTTCTCTTTCCTGGCTGGCAGGGCTCAAGGTAAGGCCGGGGCGCGGGGTGGGTTAGGGTGCCCGGTGCCCCCCTGCCCTGGCACGCCGCTTGCCGGGAGGGCACGGGGCACTGAGCCCAGCGCTCGCCCCTGCGCAGCACGCTGGAAGCGACGGGGCTCTCCTGGAGGCAGGGGACCCCCCCCAGCACCCCAGATCCTGGGCGGCTGCTGAGGGAGTGGTGGAGGAGGAAGAGGAGGAGGAGGAAGAAGAGGAAGATGTGGAGGAGGCTTTGGGCAAGGACTACCAGGAGGAGCTGCCCGGGGCCAGGGACCTGCCGGTGGAACCCCAGGAGGAGCAGGTACCCACCCCAGCCCCCCAAAACCCCAGGGAGGGCACCCACTGCGTCGTGCTACCCAAGGGACCCCACGTCACCCCTGAGGCACCCCATATTGTTCCCAGGGTACCCCACATCACTTCTGGGCATCACTCCCAGAGCACCCTGCATCGCTCCTGGGGTACCCCGCGTGTCTCGCAGGGCACCCTACATCACTCTCGGGGCACCCCTTGTTGCTCCCGGGGCCGCTGCGGGATCCTCAGCTGTGGCTTGGCCAGGACTCGCCGCCGGCAGCGGTCCTGCTCAGAGCAGCTGGGGGGTCCCCCCCACAGCCCGTGACACCCCATATTTGCTCTCGCCCAGGCTGAGGGGCACCCACCGGCGCCGGAGGGACCCAAGCGGCCGAGCAGCTGGGGGCCGGGGAGCTGCGAGAAGGTCAGTGCAGCCCCGCAGCCCCCGCCCGGGGGTCCCGAAGGACCCAGCACCCACCCGCCCGCTCCTCCGCAGGCCGGCATCTCCGGGGAGCACCCTGAGGGGCTGGGGGCACCCGAAGCCCCGTCCTCGGCGGGGACCCCGGTACCGGCGCTGCCCGGCGGGGAGGGGGAGCAGGAGCGTGCTGCAGAGGATTTGCAGGGGCTGAGCAGCGAGGAGGAGGAGGAGGAGGAAGAAGGAGCTGCCGACAGCATCCTGCCGCCTTCGGTGCTGGACCAGGCCAGCGTCATCGCCGAACGCTTCGGCGGCGGCGGCAGCTTCTCCCGCCGCAGCAGCCTGGCGCTGGAGGGGCCGGTGGGACGGCCGGCCAGCCGCAGCGGCAGTGCCCTCAGCCTGGACGGCGGCCCCCCGCTCGAGAGCGGGGAGCCCGGGGGGTCCCACAGCACCGAGCCCGAGCCCCTCGCCGGAACCCGCCGGGAGTCGCTGCTTTCCAGCCGGGACCGCCTGCTCCTCGATAAGATCAAGAGCTACTACGGTCAGGCCGAACACCGGGACGCCGGCTTCAGCGTCCGCCGCCGCGAGAGCCTCTCCTTCATCCCCAAGGGGCTGGTGCGAAGCTCCGTCTCCCGCCTCAACGGCCTCCCCCGGCCCCCGGCAAGCCCCGAGCCCCCCATCCAGCCGGCACCGGGGGAGCCCGAGGCGTCACCGGAGGAGCCGTGCCGGGAGAACGGGCTGCAGCCCCCCGAGCCGCTGCTCATCGTGGAGGAGGACGACCCGGGCGCCGGGGGTGAGGGGCCGCCGGCCGGGCCGCCGCCGCGGTTGCTGTTGACCCCCCCGCACCCCGGCACCAAGGTGTACCAGCTGGCGCGGCAATACAGCCTCCGCATCAAGAGCCGCCGCGCCGGCGCCCGCCGCGCCCCGGTGCAGCCAGAAAAGGGGGACCCACGTGCCGGCACCCCCTCGGCGGCTGTGCCGAAAGACGGGGGGCTGGAGGCGTCCCCCTCCCCGGCTGCCACCCGCAGCCCCTCCAGCCCCAGCAGCGCCGAGCCCTTCGCTTGGCCCGACGTGCGGGAGCTTCGCGCCCGTTTCGGCGCCCCGCGGCCCCCGCCGGTGAGCCGCAGCCGCTCGGCACCCGAGGGGCCGCGCCGGGGTGGTCGGCCGGCCGAAAAGGAGCGGGGCAGCGGCCGGAGCCGGAGCGCCGAGGCGGGCGGGGGGTCCGGCACCCCTGAGCCGGCGCCGGCGCGGCACAGCAGCGACGGGGCGCTGTGGGTGGCGGCGGAGGCCCCCCTGGGCTCCGGGCAGCGGGTGCTGGTGCTGGAGCGGCTGCCGGCCCCCGCCGAGCCCCCCGCCTACGTGCAGATCCGCTCGCCCACCACCCGGGAGAAGATCTGCTTGAAGGCGGTGGTGGAGCGCTGCAAAGCCTACCAGGCCTCCGAGGAGTACCGGCGGCGCTGCCCCGAGCCCCCCGACACCCCCGAGCCCCCCGAAACCCCCTCGCCACGGCCTCGTCAGGGACCTGCGGCAGAAATTTCAGACCCTTGACGCCGCCAGCTAGGTGGGCGACGGGGGAGAACGGACGTCCTGCGGACCCTCAGGGGAAGGAGCATCCCACGGACCTCCAACCTAGCTGGAAGAAGGGGCACCCCGTGGACCCCCCAACTTGTCCAGGAGCAGGGACACCCGATGGACCCCCAACTTGTCCAGGAGCAGGGACACCCGATGGACCCCCAGCTTCTCCAGGAGCAGGGACACCCCATGGACCCCCAGCTCACCTGGGAGAAGGAGCACCCTGTGAGCCTCTAATCTACCCGGAAAAAGGGGCACCCGGTGGAGGACCAGCCTGCCCAGGAGAAGGGGCACCCCACAGACCCCCCAGGTTGCTTGGCAGAAGGAGCACCCTGGGGACCCTCAACCTGCCCAGGAGCAGGGGCACCCCACAGACCCCCCAGCTCACCCAGGAAGAGCACCCTGTGGACCTCCAACTCACGTGGGAGAAGGGGCACCCCGGGGACCCTCAACCTGCCCAGGAGCAGGGGCACCCCACAGACCCCCCAGCTCACCCAGGAAGAGCACCCTGTGGACCTCCAACTCACGTGGGAGAAGGGGCACCCCGGGGACCCTCAACCTGCCCAGGAGCAGGGCCACCCCGTGTCCCCCGCTCTGGCACCCAGCACTGTGCCCAGCTCGCTTTCACATCTTTATTAGAAAAAAAAACAAAAAAAAACCCCAAAAAAAACAAAAACAAAAAAACCCAAAAAACCAAACCGAACCAAAAGTTCCTCTCTGGTCGCCCGCGCTTCCCCCCGGGGTGACTTGGCTCGGCCGCGGGGTGCAGGGGGGGGTCCCCCGGCCCTGGCAGCGCTGGGTGGGGGCACGGGGTGGTGGGTGCGGGAGCGGGGGCAATGGCAAGCGGTGCCGGCCCCCCCTCCCCGTGCCCACGGGCCGACGCTCTTTGGTTGGTGCCCACAGGGGCCGGAGCTGCCCCCTCTGCACCCATGCGCTGGGGTGGGGGGGGTTATGGCTTTGGGGGGGGGGGGGGGCACCTGCGGCAGCCCACCGTGTGGGTGCTGGGTGGTGGTGGGGGGCATGCACGCGTGTGGGGCATGCACACCCGTGGCCGTGCGCGTGGAGGGGTAGGTGCGCCTGCATGCGGGGACACACGTGTGCACACGTGTGCATGCAGGGACACGTGTGTGCACGGGGCTGCTGCACACCCCTGTGCGTGGGGGCACCCCTGGGTGCACACGCCTGGAGGGGCACGTACACACCTACGCATGTGCACACAGGGACGTAGGTATAGGTCTGTGTTCACCTTTGCATAGGTGTGTGCATACCCTTAAGCATAGAAATGTATGTATATATATAAATATAAATATATATATATATACACATGTGCACACAGGCACGTGTTCAACGCACATGGGCTGTGCACGCTCGTATATGTGCCGCTATATATATATATACATAGATGTGAGCCCACGCGTGCACTCGCAGAGGTGAGGGGGTGCATCTACGCGTGCCCGTACAGGGGCACGTACAGCTCCTGGACACGCATGAAGCCCGGCAGCTGCCCCTATAGACCCGGCTGTACGTATAGGTACGTGCACATGCAGGTCCCTATGCACACGTGGCCGCGAGCACCGCCGGTGTGATGGGTCCCCAGGGTGTGGGGGTCCCCCCACCCCGGAGCAGGGGTTGTTATTTCTTTTTGGGGAAGAAGCTGAACCGTTTCTCCTTGTCCTTGCGGGGCAGGGGGGGCTCAGGGGGGGCCGGAGGCAGGGGCAGGCTCTGCGCCTTCTCCCGGCTGCTCCGGCACTCGGTTATTGCTGTGCTCAGCCCCTGCAGCCAGGCCTGCAGCTCCTCCTGTGGGCATGGGCAGGGGCTCGGGGGGGGGGCTCCCCTGGCCCCCCCATCACCTTCCTGGTCACCCTCTGGCCCCCCCCAGGTGATGCCAGCTGCCCCCCATCTTCCCCAGCCACCCACATCCCCCTGGGCACCGCCAGCCCCCCACCCTGTCCTGATAGCACCCCTGGCCACCCCATGTCCCCCCCTTGCCACGTCCTCATGGTACCCCTGGCCACCCCGTGGCCCCGCAGGCAGCGCCAGCCACCTGTGAGCCCACTGGGCACTACAGGTCACCCTGTGTATCCCCCCGGGCGCTACTGGTCTCCCCTGGGCATCTCTAGCCACCCTGTATCCCACTGGCCACCCCGCGTCCCCCTGGGCACTGCTAGTCCCCTCCGGGAACCACCAGCCACCTTCTGTCCCCCCGGGTACCACGGGCCACCCTGTGTCCCCCGTGGGCACTGCTGGCCACCGCCATGTCCCCTGGGGACCACCAGCCACCCTGGGTCCTCCTGGGCACTACCGGTCCCCTCTGTCCCCTGGGCATCTCCAGCCCCCGCCACATCCCCCCCCCGGGATGCTCCTCACCTCATCCTTGCCGTGGAAGAGCCACACGCTGCCATTGCTGAGCCTGGGGACAGGAGCGCAGGTGCCAGTGAGGCGTGTGCCCCCACCCCGTGCCGTGCCATCCCATGCCACGCCGGTGCCTTACCTGAGTTTGAAGACGTGCTTCTTCTTCTTGTAGCCGGCGGCCACCTCGCAGAGGGCATCCCGCAGTCCCAGGGGCTCCTCGCCGTGGCAGGGCAGCCCCAGCGCCCGGCTCTTGGCATCCTTGAAGAAGGCGAGCTGGCCGCCCCGCAGCACGCAGTACCGCGTGCTCCACGACCTGCCGTCACACCGCCCCGTCAGCCCAGCGCACGGTGCCCGTGCCGACCGGCACTGCCGCCGTCCGCCGTGCCTACCGGTTGGACGCCCGTTTGGTGGCTGCCTCCAGGTCGTGCTTGCGGCCGAGGTAGCCCTCCAGCTGAATGCTGCAGGTGCGGGCCGGTAGCGTGGCCGGCTCCTCCGGCTCCTCCCGCGGTGGCCCTGGGCTCGGCAACGCCGGCTCCTCATCGCCCGTCGTCCGCGCCAGCTGCCGCAAAGCAACAGCCCTGTTACGCCGCGGTGGCACCGCTCGCCACCAAAAGCCACATCCTGAGGTCTCGTTCCCTCCCACCGTGGCACCCCGCGCGGGGGTCCCTATCCCCAGCGGGGGCTCACGGTCCCCAAACCGGCGATGGGTGCCAGCCAGGGGTGGGTCACCCCTAGATCTCTGTGCCAGTGACCCCACCAGCTCCAGTAAGTGGGAGCTGGTGGCTACTGGGAGGACCCCAGCAAGCAGCTGCGGGACAGTCCAGCCCCGGGACGCTCAGCACGGTGCCAGGGCCCCCCCAGATTTGGGGTGATGGGGTTGAGCCGAGCCAGGCAAGCAGCCCTGGGAGCCATCCCGGTGTTGTCCCCCACCCAGGGGGATTGGGGACAGCAGGGGATGCCGGCAGGCAGAGGGGCTCTGGTCGGGGGCCGCGGTGCCTGGCAAACAGGGTGCCCATCCAGGGGCAGCAGCTGGGTGCCACAGGAGGGGCTGGGGCACGGCGATCCTGGGGTGCCCATCCCCTCTCCTGCGCCCAGGGATGGCCCCAGCCACATTTGCCGGCACCACCGGGAGCATGTGGAGGTCCGGCGGTGTGTCCTGCCGGGAGGGACGGGAGGAGGGACGCTGTCCCTGGCAGCCGGGAGGTGACCGTGTCCCCGAGCTGGCAGGCAGAGAAGGATTGTGTCCCCGAGCAAGCAGGCAGTAGTCTTGTCCCCAAGCAGACAGAGGGGGCTCCTGTCCCCAAGCAGGTGAAAGTGGCCGTGTCCCCGAGCAGGCAGAGGGGAACCCTGTCCCCAAGGAGCCAGAAGATGCCCGTATCCTCAAGCAGGCAGAAATAATCTCATCCCTGAGTAGGTACTCGGGGATCCTGTCCCCAGGCAGGTGAAAGCAATCTTGTCCCCAAGGAGCCAGAAGATGCCCATGTCCCCAAGCAGGCAGAAGGGGATCCCGTCCCCAGGCAGGCAGAACAACCAGAAAGCAATCCTGTCCCCAAGCAGGCAGGAGAGGCAGAGAGGCTGGCAGCAAGCACAAGGTGGTTGGCACACGGAGTGACGATGCCCCGAGGGTAGCAATGCCCCGTGGGGTGATGATGCCTCCCAGGGTGACGATGCCCCGAGGGCTGACGATGCCCTGAGGGGTGCTGATGCCTTGTAGGGTGACAATGCCCCACACAGTGATGTCTCTTGGGGTGACGATGCCCTTTGGGGTGGCGATGCCCCACAGGGTGGCACTGCCCCATACAGCGATGATGTCTCTTGGGGTGATGATGTGCCTTGGGGTGACGATGCCTCACAGGGTGCCATCCCCATGAGGTGATGATGCCCCACGGGCCACGTGCTGTGGGGCTGACGTGAGCTTGGCCAGCCAGGAGCGTCATTGCTGTGTGTCCATGGGCAGCTCTGCCCAATATCCCCGCCGTGCCGGGGCAGAGCCAGCCCCACTCCCAGGACTGGGTGCTTGGAAAGCCGGGTTCCACGGGGCTGGTGGGGTCCCCGTGGGTTTCTCTTGGGATGCACGCTGCCTCGCCAACAGCAGAGGATGGTGGCTGGGATCTGCCCGCTCTGGGGCAGATGCTCCAGCTCTGGCTGCTGCCCCAATCCCAGAGACACCCGTGCACCCACGGGTGCCAGCCTCCACCAGCTGGCCCAAGCCTGGCCACGGGGAACAGGGGTGCTCCAAGCCACCGCAAGGACCCCCTGGCCACCCCAGGAGCTGGGGCAAAGGGGAAGGTGCAGCACCCATGTGCCCGCCTGGCCTTTTTAGGGTCATTTAGCATTTATTCAACTCAAGGCAAGGAACAAGGCAAAGGGTCAGGGGAGCCGTCGGCATGCCACGGCCACGGTCACGGCCACAGCCGCGTCCACGGGGTCTGCCAGGAGTCTGGGGGACATGCAGGGACACCTTTTTTGCTGCTGGGGAAAGAGAAAGCTAAACTTGAGAACTGACCAGCTCTGGTCCATCGGCGGCGGGCGGAGAGACGTCCCGCATGCTAGCACCTTCCCTCTTCTCCTCCTCTTCCTCCTCCTCGGATCTGCGGCAGGGAAGCAGCCCGCTCAGCATCCCCAGCAGAGCGTGGCACCCCTAAAATCCCCGTCCCAGCCAGCTCGCTGGGGAAACGCAGCTGTGGTCCCACAGGGACCTGGGGCTGGCTGCTGCTCTCCCGTCCCCCCTGAGGGATGAAAGCCCCAGCATGGTGGGGCTTGACCTTCATCTCTCCTCTTCACCTTCATCAATTTACTGCTCCAAAATGGTGAATTGCTAAAAAAAAAGCCCTTAATGCTTTGAGAAGAGGGATGCTGGAAAAAATGCCCATGTGCCAGGTGGGTGCCGCAAGCTGCCCCTGCCCGAGATGCTGCCACAGCTGCCTGGGGATGGTGCTGGCATCTCTTACCCAGCCTCCAGCTCCCCGTCCAGATCCAGGCGGTAGTCGGGAGCCTCGGCACGCGTCACCCCGTCCCGCACCAGCCCCTCGCGCAGCGTCCGCTCGCCCAGGAGCTCCAGCTGCCGGGGAAGGGAGCGAAGATGTTAGGGGCTGGTGGGGAAACTGAGGCAGGGCAGGCAGAGGCGAGCTAGGACCAGCTGTGCCCCATCTCGAGCCTTCCTCACCGTCGTCAGCTTCCTCAGGGCAGCGATGCGCTCCTCCCAGGTGGCCGAGGACTTCTCGAAAGCCTCGTGCCGCTTGAGCAGCTTCTCCACCGCGTCCACCGTCTGCCCGTAGTCGCTGCTGGCCAGGTAGGGCTCCTGCGCCATGAGCCACGACTCGGCCACCGAGGCGTCCCGGGAGAACTGGCACACCTCCAGCACTGCGGGCAGGGATGGGCAGCGCTCAGCCCCTTGCCACCACCCCCCCGCCCCGGCCGAGCCACGGTCCTCCCCGGCACCGCCAGCGCACTCACACAGCCGCAGCCGGTCCCAGCGCTGCTCCCACATTTCCATCATGGCCTTCCTCTTCTCCACCACTTCCACCAGCTTTGCCTTGATCTGCGAACGAGGGGACACCGTCACGGGGGGGGCCCCGGTGGTACCATCCTTGCCGTGCCCCCGCCCCGGCTGCCCTCACCTCAGGCGAGTCCTGGTGCTTGCGCTGCAGCAGCTTCTTGCCCAGCTCGATGCAGGCGGTGAAGCTCTTGCCCCGAGCATCCACCTCAGCCCTGATGCCCTGGTGGTACTTCATGAGCAGCTCCACCGAGGAGACATCCCTGGAGACAGAGAGGTGCCGGCGTCGGTGGTGGCATCAGTGCCGGGTCCCAGCAAACGGCTCCGGCTGCCCGTGGGGCGCAGCCATACCTGGGTTTCTCCTGCGTCTCGATCTGCCGGACGGTGCTCTCCATCCAGGAGAGCAGGTCCCGCGCCATGCCAAAGAAGCGATGCTTGTCGGCCGTGTCCACCAGCCGGGCCCGGCGCCCGCTGCATGCCTCCAGCAGCGCCCGCAGGGCTCGTGCCACCTCCTGCTCTTGCTCCTGGATGCTGGCCGCCTTCTCCCCGGCGTAGGCGGTCTGCAGGCGTGCCGCCGTCTCCCGAAACTGCTGCACCTGCCCGGCGGAGCCGGAGAGCGCGGGGGATGCTGAGTGCCGGCGGCAGCGGCAGTGCTGCAAGGCATCCCCGCGGGTCCGGGGCGCAGCCTCACCTGCGCCTCCAGCAGCTGGAGGTCACGCTCGAAGGCGCTGTGCATGCGGTGGAAAGCCTCCACCGTGCCGGCATCCTCGCCCAGGTCCTGGGGCAGCTCCTGGCGCCGGGCGGCAATGAGGGCCAGCAGCTCGGCACCATCGTAGAAGTACTTGTGCAGGTCGTGGGAGGCGGCGAGGAGCTGCATGCGGGTGTCGATCAGCTCCAGGAGGTCGGCCCAGCTCTCGTTCAGCCCGTCCTTCCACTCGGCCATGGTAGCCGCCTCCGCGTGCCCTGCGTCAATGAGGTCCTCGATGGCCAGGTTCACTCGGTCCACGCGCTCCTGCCCCACGCTGCCCGTCTCCCGTGCAAACTCCCGAAACTTCTCCCGCAGGAGCTGCGTGGGGGAGGGAAGAGTCAAGTTTACCCCCCCCAAAACCACGCGCTGGCACCGCCGTGCCTGCCCCGGCACCCTCACCGTGACGTGGTCCAGGTCCTGCCCCATCTCCTGGGAGGAGGCGACCACATCGCGCTCGGCGATCCACTGCTCCAGGTCTTCCACCTCCCGCTTCAGCTGGAAGAGGTGGGACATGTTCTCCAGGCGCCGGCGGCGCTCCTCGGCCGCCTCCTTCAGCCCCGCGTAGTGCTTGTCCACTTGGCCCTGCAGCCGGATGATCTGCTCCCTGCACGGCCCCGGCACACAGACACCCCAGTTCTCACCCACGAAAGGATGTCCCCGACCCACCCGTGTTGCCAAATGGGGGGGGGGGTTGGGGGAGGGACCCACTCCACGATCCCCGCATCCCTCTGCCACCACCTCCCTGCCACAACCGGGTCAATGCCACCCAGCCGGAGCGAGGCACCGGGGCAGCCAACGCCGCCGGAGCTCCAGCCAAACCACCCACCCGCCCCGGTGCTGAGGGCACAGGGCTGCCCCGAGGGTCAGGGGACACACGGTGGTGGCACCTACCCCTCAGGGTGGCCGGCGGAGAGCAGCTGCTGAGCCCTCCCTGCCAGCTCCTTGATGGTTTGGCCGTAGTCCTCGATGGACCGCTGCTGCCGGACGTGTCTCTTCAGCATCACCAAGCCGCTCTCCTCGTCCTGCGGCACGGCAAACACCAGCGCCCGTCAGCACCTGGCATGGCCGTGGGAGAGGGACCGGGGTCCAGCCCCAGCGCCCACCCTACGGGCATGTCCTGCCTCCGTCCAATGCAGCGGGGAGCACTGGTGGTCTCGGTGGGGTATGGCATGGCACGGCACAGATAGCGTGGCACGGGGTGGTGTGTAACGGCATGGCTTGGCACGGGATGGTATGGCATGGAAAGGCCAAGCACGGAATGGCATAGGATGACCTGTTATGGCCAAGCATGGCATCTAATGACAAGGTATGGCACAGGTATGACCTATAATGGCATGGCATATAACAGCACAGCATGACATAGCATGGGATGGTGTGTAACGGCACGGCATGTAAGGACACAACATGGCATGGGATGGACAGCGTGTTATAGCACAGCATGACATGGCACAGGATGACCTATAATGGCACGGCATGAGATGGTACAGCACGGCATGGAACGGGATGGATGGCACGTCATGGCACAGCACCGCATGGGACGGCATGTAACGGCATGACACAGCACGGTACCGGATGATGTTTAACGGCACAGCATGGCACGGCCTGGGCTGACATAGGATGGCACCACATGGCACAGCACAGAGCCCCCCCCCCAAGACACAGGGGCGACACGTGGACCCACCCCTCACCTTTGGCTTCTCCTCAGCTCCCATGAAGAGCTCCTGCTCGCTGACCCAAGCCTCGGCCTCGCCGGCGTCCAGGTAGTACTGCTGGGCTTCGCCGGCCTCCTGCAGGCGCCGGTGCCGGGCGGCCGCCTCTGCCCGCAGCGTCTCCCACAGCCCCTGCAGCTCCTGCACCCGCGCCTCCAGCTCCGGGCTCGGCTCGTCACCGCTCGCCGCCACCTCGCCCCGGCTCAGCACCTCGGCCAGGCGCGGGGCATGGCCCGCCAGCTCCTTCTGCAGCGTCTGCCGGCGGGGAGGGTGGTCACGGCAGGGCTCGCCCATGGGACGGGTGGTCCCGGCGGGCGCCGACGCTGTGTCCGGGCTCACCTCGTTCCTCTTGGCCAGGCGCTGCACGCTCGGGAGGTCGCTGCCATGCTCCGTCGACCTTGCCAGCGGCAGCCGCTCCTGCACCCACAGCTGCGGGCGAGAGCACCTGCTGAGCGCCACACGGCACCCGCGGGTGGCCCCAGCGTGCCAGACCCCGCCACGGCGAGGATGCTCACCGTCTCATCCTCCAGATCCCGCCCGAGCTGGTAGATGGCCTTGGTGGTCTCCAGCTCCTTCCTCCTCCTCTCCAGCTGCTCCAACAGGTCAAGGAATCGCCGCCGGAGCCTCTGCTCGTGCCCGTCAGCGTCCGGCACATCCCCGGCAGGGGTGGGAGCCTGCCACCCCAGCTCCTCCAGCTCCTTCATCCACATGCCCACTTGCTCTTCCAGCCTCTGGCGGGGTAGAGCCACGTAAGCCAGGGGGCAGAGCCAGGCCGGAGACCCCCAAGGCACCGGCCAGTCCCAACCGGGGCATAACCCGGCACCTTGGACCCCCCGCCACCCCAAACCGGGGGGGCGGTGCACCCCTACCCAAAGGAAAGGGCGATTTGCCAACGCCCTTCCGCCCCCCCAGCCGCTCGGCTGGCAGTGCCACCACCCACCGTCAGCTTCTTCAGCAACAGGTTGGTGGCGGTGAGGTCCTTGGCCTGCTCGGCGGCACGCAGCTCCTCCTCCGCCTGCCCCAGCCAGCTCTCCAGCTCCCCGTAGCTCCGGGCGTACAGCGCCGAGCGGTTGGCCTCGAAGAGCCGCCGGCCCTTCTCCTCAGCGGCGCGGCGCAGCCCGTCCCACCGCCCCGCGCAGCTCGTCCAGTCGCTGCGCCACCACCTCGCTGTACCGCGGCTTGCGCCTCGCCAGCTCCTTCCCCTCCTGCCAGCAACACCGAAGAGGTCGGCGGCCGCCACGGCGCGGCTCCACGCCGGCACGGGGACCTCCCGCCCAGCTGGGGGACAGTGAGGCTTCCAGGCACCGGTGCCGGCACCCACCGTCTCGATCTTCTCCAGCCAGCCCTGGTTAGATGCCAGCTCGGCCATGAACGCCTGGTGCTTCTGCCACTTGCCGTGGAGGCCACGAGCTTCGCCGTAGGAGGTGTCCTGTGCCGTCAGCATCTTCTCCTCCACCCAGGCGTCGAACTGCGGACAAGGGGTGTCAGGGCTCGGCTGGCCGGGACCCCCCCCACCGGCGCTGCCGGCCGTGCCGCATCCCTACCTCCCGGCAGCTCTGCAGAAAGGTCTGCAGCTCGTGGTTGTCCTGCAGCAAACCCGCCGCCTCCTCTGCCTTGACCACGACCGCTCCGTGCCTGGCAGGGCGACCAGAAACGGGCAGCATCAGCCCTGCTGCCCGCACGCCGCCCGCCCGCTGGCCCCCTCGCCAGACTCACCGCTCCTGGAGGGCCTGGCACTTCTCGGCAATCTTCTCGGCAAAGATGTTTCCCTCGGCCACCAGCTTGGTGCCGCCGGCCACCACCTCGGGGACCTTCTCGGCACCGCTCTCCATGCCGGCGCGGAAGTCCTGGAAGCGGCGCAGGGCGGCAGCCGAGCCCTCCAGCGTGGCGGGCAGCTCCAAGTGGGCCAGCGTGTACTCCTGGAGGGGGAACACGGCGGGGGGGGGCTCAGCACCTTTTCAGGGCACCCGTGAGTCGGGGACCCCCTCCGAGGACCCCTCTTTGGGCACCCACCTGGTTAGCGAGGAGGATCTCCGCCTGCTTGGCGTCGCGGAGGAACTCCTGGAAGCCGCGGCACTGGGCGAGGAAGCGGTGCCGGGTCTCCGCCATCCTGCCCAGGGCGGCCCAGCCGGCCTCCACGCCGCGCAGGCGCTGCCGCAGCCCCTCGTACTGGGGGTCCTCCTGCTCCCCCACCGCCCGCTCCCCCGACTCCATCAGGGCGGCAAAGGTGGCCGCGTGCTCCTCCGCGTCCCGCCGCGCGGCCTCGTGCCGCCGCAGCAGCTCCTCCGCCTCGGCCAAAGAGGCCGGCACCTCGTCGGCAGCCGCCACGGCTTTCTGAGCTCCGAAGAGCCAAGCCTGGAAGTCATCCAGGTCCTGCAAGAAGCGCCGGAGCTGCCCGGCTTCCCCCAGGGAGGCCGCCCGTTCCCCCAGGGCCTCCTGCAGTTCCCCCCAGGCGGCCACCGCCGCCAACAGCCGCTCAGCCGTCTCTCCGGCCACCTCGGGTCGTTCCTCGGCCAGGCGGTCGGCCTGGGAGCGCAGGGCCACCAGACGGTCCTCGGCGACCGCCAGTTCCCGCTCGATGCCGTAGAGCTTGCGTTGGGTGGCCAGGACGCCGGCCAGGTCCCGGCCCAGCTCGGCGGTGGCCTCGACCGCCCGGGTTTTGCTCTGCAGCCATTGCCGGGTCTCCTCGCTCTCCAGACGGTAGTTGAGGAGGCGCAGCGCCGAGCCCACCGCCCGGCGACGCTCGGACACCAGCTCCCCGAACCGGTCCCACCTGCGAGCCGGAGGCGGGTGACGGCAGGGGACGAAGAACCGGCAGGAAAGGCCCGAAGCAGACGGCGCGCCCGCCCGCCGTACCTCTCGTTGAGTTGCTCCCGGCACTGCCGGACCTGGGGGCTGCGGGGGTGCCCGCTCGCCAGCAGCCCGTCGGCTGCCTGGTTGACGGCAGCGATCTGGGAAGCCACGGCGGCCATCTCCTGCTCCAGCCCGTCCAGCCTGCGGGGAACGGCCGGGCTGAGAACGGGCCACACCTCGGGACGTGGCACGGCAGCGCCGCCGCCGCGAGGGTCCCTACCTGTGCTGCGCCACGTCCAGGTCCTCCAGCGCCTGGGGGACCTCCAGCTGCCCCAGCCAGGTCTCCTTGGACCCCATCCAGAGGTGGCAGGCATCGCTCTCCCCAAAAACGGTGTAGAGGTCGAGGGCGTCCTGCAGCTGGCGGCCTCGCCGCTCGGCCAGGGCGGCCGCCTCAGCGTGCAGCTCCCGCAGGGCCGCCAGCCGGCTCTGCGCCTCGGGGCCGGCCCGCAGCTCCGGGGGGAAGCCCTCGGCTCGCTGGGCTAGCCCGTCCAGCTGTTCCCGGGCGGCCGCCATCTCCTCCAGCAGCTCCCAGTGCTGCCGCAGCAGGGCGCGGGTGTGGGACTCGTCCTGGCCCAGCTCTTCGGCGGCCGCCCGCCGGCGGGCATCCTGCAGTCCCTCCGCCAGCTCCTCCGCTTCCACCTGGAACTGGAAGAAGCCCTCGGCCTCCCGCAAGCCGCGCCGGCGGAAAGCCGCCAGCTCTTCCAGCTGCGCCCACAGCGCCCGCACCGCAGCCCCCCGCTCCCGCAGCCGGCCGGCCGCCTGGCCCCCCGCCGCCGCCGCCAGACCCTCGCCCGCTGCCAGCGCCCGCTCCAGCCGGTCGCCCCGGCTCCGCAGCTCGGCCTCGAAGGCGGCGTGCCGGCGCTGGAGCAGCAGCACGCCCGGCAGGTCCTTCCCAAAGTCCAGGGAGGAGTAGAGCTGCTCCTGCTCCTTGATCCAGCCCTCCGCCTCATCCAGCTCCCACAGGCAGGTCCAGAGGGATCGGGACTGCTCCAGCAAGGCTCTCCTTCGGGCCGCCAGCACCTGCAGCTCCCGCCGGCACAGCTCCAGGTGGCTCACGCGGTCCCGGATGACTTTGGGGTCGCAGGGACGGTAGCCTGGCCAGGGAGCGGGGCAGGCGCCCATCAGCAGGGCGTCCCGGCTTCGCCCGGTCGTGCTGCGGTCCCGGGGCATCCCGGCACACCTACCCTCAGCGTCGGCAAAGCGGAGGGCAGCGGCGCTGATGGCCCGTGTCTTCTCCGCCTGCAGGGCCATGTCACCCTCCAGCAGCCGGTGGGTCTGCAGTAGCTCCTCTGCCTCCAGAAGGTGCTTCCCGGATTCGGGCGATGCCAGCTGCACCTGCGGGAGAGCCCCAGCCGTCACCAACTACCAGCTCCAGCGGACGGCACCCACTGCTACCCAAAAGCCGCTGCCAGCACCCCAGGACTTCATCTGCCTCCCCGGGGCGGGGGGGTTTCCCACCAATGCCCTGCCTGGTGGGATGATGGCATCCCACTCATGGTGGCACCAAACACCCGCGACTCACCTTGACCTCATCCATCCAGTCGATGCTATGGAGCATCTCCTGGAAGAGGTGCTGCAGGGCGAGGTTCATCTCCAGGCGCTGGCGCCGGGCGGCCAGCAGCTCCAGGAGCTGCTCCCAGAGCCGCAGGATGTTGTCCTTGCGCCTGTTGATGCGCTGGATGTCGTGGTAGCCCTCCACCTCCAGCTCCTTCGCCACCGCCTCGATGGCCTGCACCCGCTCCCTGTAGGCGGCCGTGTCCGTCTCGATGGCTTCATGCTTCTTCTTAGCCGCCTCCCACCGCCGGCAGGTCCTGGCCGAAGTTGTCCTGCCCCGGCACAAAGCCCGCGGTGAGGCTCCGGCGGGGCACCCTGGGGTCCCGGGGGTGGGTGTCCCCGGCCTCACCTGTGCCACCAGGCGCTGGTTCTCGCTCAGCCAGGCCTCCCGCATGGCCGCTTTGCGGTCGAAGCGCCGCGCCAGCTGCTCCAGTTTCTCCTGCCGGATGAGCTCGGTGCGCAGTGCCAGCTCCCGCTCGTGCTCTGCTTTCTCCAGCTGCTCCCAGGCCTGGGGGAAGGCGGCACAGGACGGGCATGGCACCCGCATCCCCACGTCCCCACACCCACCCGCGTCTTGTTCTGCTGGCGAACCCTAACGTGACCCGCGGATGGGGGAGCACGGCTGGAGGAACCCAACCTGCCCTGCGATGGACCTGACCTGCCCTGGGATGGACTCAATGTGTCCTGGGATGAACTTGAACTGCCTTGGGAGATGGACCCAAACTCCCCTAGGACCCATCTCAGGATGGACCCAAACTGCCTCAGGAGATGGACCCAAACTGCCTCAGGAGATGGACCCAAACTGCCTCAGGAGATGGACCCAAACTGCCTCAGGAGATGGACCCAAACTGCCTCAGGAGATGGACCCAAACCGCCTCAGGAGATGGACCCAAACTGCCTCAGGAGATGGACCCAAACTGCCTCAGGAGATGGACCCAAACTGCCTCAGGAGACGGACCCAACCTGCCCGCGGGAGACGGACCTGACTTGCTCTCAAGCAGACCCAATCTGCCCCAGGATAGACCTGAACTGCCCTAGGAACTGAACTGCCCTGGGATGGACGCGAATTGCCCTGGGAGATGGACCTGACTCGCCCCGAGATGGAGCCCAGCTGCCCCGGCACATCCCTGGGACAGCCTGGGGAGCAAAGCTCCCGGGGATATCAGGGGAAGAGCTGCCCCCAAGGTTGCAAGGTGCCGCGGGAGCAGCCGCGTGTCCCCACGGCACAGGACACGGCCAGGCTGCCGGGACGGGCCCCGTACCCGGTTGATGTCGGAGACCAGGCGCCCCTCGTGCGGGGTGTAGACGCGCTGGTTGTTGGCTCGCATCCGCGACTGGATGGTGAAGAGCAGCACCTCCAGGTTGCCTTTCTCCTGAAACCTGCCCCAGAGAGAGCTCAGCCTTCGGGCACCCGTGGGTGCTCAACACCACCGCGTGGGCACGGGGGGCTCGGGGGCGCTTACCTGGGGGGCTTCTCCACGGTGCGGTAGGTGCTGAAGGCTTGCAGCTGGTGCTGCACCCCGGCCAGCGAGTTGGCGAAGCTGCGGCTGTTGAGGGAGACGATGGTCTGCTCGATCCAGGTGAGCAAGTTGGAAGCCAGTCCCCCGTAGCCCTCGATCATCCGCTCCGTCTCCTTGGCGTGCTCAATGACCTGCGGCGGGGCCGGTGGTGAGCGCAGGGTGCCGGCACCCTGGCAGAACACCCCCCACCTCAACGCCATCCCCTACCTTGCCCAGACGCCTGCCCTCCACCTCCAGCACCTTCATCTTGGAGAAGTAGTGGTAGAAGGCCACCACGTAGGTGATGATGGACTTCTCGTCGGGGTTCTCCGTGAACACATCTGCCCAGCGCGAGCGAGAGGCGTCAGTCCTGACCCAGCGTCTGCGTTGCCCCGGCATCACCCCAATGGCAACGGGCCACCACGGCCTCATGAGGTCCCCCCCTTGCTCCCACCCAGACCCCACTTCCACGGGGTGGAAACCTCTCTGCCCCTCCGTGGGGCCTGGGCGCATCCCAGGGTGTAATGGGGAAACTGAGGCAGGAGGGTTGGCAGCGGCAGCCTCACCTTCGGGGTCAAGGAGCGGGGTGATGCCCAGGTGCCGCTCCGCCACGCTGAACGCGTGCTCCAGGTTGTGCCGGGCGTTGGATTTGGTCAGATTTTGGAAGTCAAACAGCTCGGGCCTGGGGACAGAGTGTGCCGGACAGCGGTGACGCACCCGTGGGACATCCCCCGGTGCCACCACCGCCCCAGCGTGTCCCAGTGGCCGCCGCCGTGCCGCCTACCTGTGCCGGTGGATGAGGGCGTTGAAGGCCAGCCCATCCTTCCAGCTCGAGGTGAAGTTGGTGACGTTCACATGGGAGTACCTGCCATGGGGACAGAGCGTCACTGTCACCCTCCGGGCACCCCCGGTCCCCAGTGCAGTGGGGTGTGGGTCCCACCACCTACCCCGCCGTCTTCATCTGGCACCAGAGTAGCAGTGCGTCCCTGGCCGAGCGTGTCTCCCGGCCCTCCTGTGTCTGCATGATGATATCCTGGATCTGGGGGCAGAAGGACGTCCCGGGGTTGGAAGAGGACATCCATGGAGAAGGGCTCCCACTCGGGAACGAGCCATGGGGTGCTGAGATGAGGGGTGCCCCCCACCCACCCCGCCCTACCTGGAAGCGGAGGATGATGGTCCAGATGAGGCCGAGGACGAGGCGGTGGTTGCCGTCCACGATGTCGTGGGAGCCCATGTTCTCCAGGTGCACCCTCTGCTCCTTCAGGAACTGCAGAGCCTTGTCCACATTCTCCAAGCAGTGGATCCGCATCCGGCCCTTGGTGGGCTTGGGCTGGGGCATGACAGAGCTCAGCACCCTCCCCTCCCCAACGCGCACCCCCACCCCTGCCCGGGGACACCCCCTGCACCGCTGCTGCCACCCAACCCTGGTGGAGCCTTGGTCAACGCCAAGGTCAACAGCTTTGGTGGAGCACCAGAGCTGGTGGGGCATGGCACGGCATGGCATGGCATGGGTCCCAGGGTCTCCAGCTGGATGGGAGGCCTACCAGAAGCTCTCCTGACAACACCTCCAGCAGCTTGATGAGCACCCGCCCATCCCGGAGGTCCATGTAGAGGTCTGAGATGCGGCAAGTGACGCGAGCCAAGTGCGAGTTCACCCACTTGGTGAAGGTTTTCTTCTGCACGGCCTCCCGCTCGTCTGCAACGAGAGCGGGCACGGTGGCACCAGCGGCAGGGACAACCCGGGAGGACCGAGGGGACCCGAGACCCATCCCCGACCTGCCAGGGCTTTGATGCGGGAGCGCTCGAAGAGGCGCGCCGAGCTGTTGTCGTTGTCCAGCTCATCGTCGGAGGCTTCCCAGGGGATGTTGAAACGGCTGTACTGCTGCTGCAGCTCCAGCTGCTCGTAGTCGTTCGCCGAGGTCATGGTCCCGGCGTCCCCCGGCCGGGCGGCCGTTGGCTACCGGCGAGAAGCCCCTGGGGGAGAGCGGAGGCCGTGGGCACCGGCATCGCTGCGGCAGCTCGCCGTCCCTGCCGCGCGTGGGGATTTGCGGCTCAGAGCTGCTGGTTAAGCTGCTCAGAGGGATTTAGCCTCACCCCCGCCGAGGTGTTGGGGGGGCACCTGGGTGCCGCACGCTCGGGGACTCGCCCCGCCGGCACGGATCCCTGCGCCGAGCTGTGCCGACGGCTCCTTACGGCGGTGCTTCCCTACCCGGGTCCTGCCTGCCCACCCGGCATCCTGGGCCAGGTCCCCAGGGACGTCGTCCCCACCGTTGGGTGCCCTTGGGGGAAGCGGGTGCTGCTCGCGCCCACCCCGACGCCTGCGCCGTGGAGGGGATTCGCTGGCACCCGTGGCAGAAAGCGGGCGACAGCTGCCGGCGGGGGGGGGGGGGGGCCGCTCACCCCCAGGGACATTTGAGACACAGATAGGACACGGCCGGTATCTAAAAATGCCTGCGAGCAGCTGTCAGTGGCCGGGCTGGGCGGGAGGAGGCTGCTGGGGCCCCCGCGGGGTGTGGGGTGCCGGGCTGGTGGTGCCGGTGGTGGTGGGGGTCCCCACGGCCAGCCCCCCAGCTGGGACCCCCCCAGCACCCCGGAGCCGCCAGGAACCCTTGGCTGCGGGTGCACGGTGCAGCAGGGGGAAACCCTGGGTGCCCCAAAACCCTTCGTGTCCCCATGAGCCATCACAGCCCGCGGCCCCCCAGCCCCCAGGGGACCTCCCGGGCAGCCAGCGGGTACGAAAGCTTTATCAGGGCTGGGCCCCATCTCTGCACCCTAATCGCGGCCACGCAGGCATGGCCTTGGCTCGGGACCTGGCTTCCACGCAAGAGCGTGCCAGAGCGTGCAAGGACATGAAGGAGCATGCAAAAGCATGCACGTGTGAGCAAGGACCGGCAGGAGCATGCCAGAGCATGCAAGAGCATGCATGCGTGAGCAAGGACACGCAGGAGTATGCTGGAGCGTGCAAGAACTTGCACACATGAGCAAGGACATGCAGGAGTGTGCCGGAGCGTGCAAGAGCACGCACGTGTGAGCAAGGACATGTAGGAGCATGCCAGAGCGTGCAAAGGCGCACACACACGCGAGCAAGGACATGCGGGAGCATGCACATGCAAGCAAGAACAGGAAAATGCATGCAAGGCGGTACAGGAGAGCACGCAAGGCCATGCAAGCGCAGGCAGGAGCACACGGGAGCGTGCAAGAGCGGGGCCCGCAGCCCTCCATGCCGTGGCTCCGTGCCGCTGCCAGCCAGCGCAGCTGGCACTGGGCTTGCTCTCCTGTCCTGCAGCAGAAAACCCCCAGGGAAGCCCAAATCTGGGGACCTCCACCCCAACACCGCAGGACCTACAGCCGGTCTGCCTGGGCGCTGCGAACAGGCTGGGTGCGCCGAGTTGTGTCGGGACTCTGTGGCACGCCGCAGCCCAGCGCTGCCATCCCGGCGGGAGACCTCGGTCCTGGCAGGGCCTCCCCCACGCCACCACCACAACAGCAGGACCACGGCCGCGAGCATCCGAGGAGGAGGAGGAGATCGCGCCGAAGGAAGCCACAGCGGGGCCCAAGGGAGCCGCCGGCGTGTATTTCGAGCGCGGGCGCTCGCCGACCCTTTAAATCTCCCTCTGCCGCACCAGCGCCTTCCAAACAGCCCTGTCTGGCAGAACCACGCCGCTGCCGGCACCCGCTGCCCGGGGATTATCATTCCGCCCGCTCGGCGGGAGGAACGCCGGGAGTGCCGGGGTGTCGGGCCCGCCGTGAGCATCCTGCAGCCGGGGCCAGGGCAGCGTCGTCTTCCCCGGCCGGCGGCTCAGCGCCGTGAATCAGCACTTCCCGGCAAGGGGCTGGCACCGTGCCGCCGCCGAGGTCCCCCCGCCGAGTCCAGGTGACACCCCCCCTGCACCCCGAGGACGGCTGGGGCAGCGGTTCGACTCCTGCCACCCGTGAACCCCTTCCCCGGCTCAGCTCTCGCCACCGCAGCCTGGTGCCGAAACACCGGCTGCCGGTGCACGAGAGCTCGTCGGGGTCCCCCAAAACACCCCGAAGTAGCTGCCCATCACCTCCGCCCACAGCCTGGCGGGTCCCTGGGCCACCCGCTGCCCGGCATCGCCCCGGCTGCTTCGCTTCACCAATTAATGCTTTTATTTTGCATCTCTACCAAGCCAGCGGTCAGCCACGCTCCCGGTGCAACCGGCCCCGTTGGGAAGGGGCAGGAACCGGGGGGGCAAGCCCACAGCCCCCCGACAGCTGCCTGCCTCCCAGGCGCACGGCCAGGGCCGGGAGCAGATGGCCCCGCTCGGCACGGCCGCTCGGCACAGCACGGGGTCGTTGGGCACGGCATGGCACAGCTCCTCCGGCCGGTGATGCCCCGCTCCGGCCGTGGCTCCCCGGCCACGCTCTCACCCGACGGGCAAAGGTTTGGGTTTCCCCAGGGCTGGAATCGTTGCAGATGCCGGCCGTGCCAGGACTGTCCCATGTCACCTAACCCGCCAGCGCACCGCGTGGCGACACGCACACGTGCTGACACTCCACAGATATTTTTGGCTATAAATAGGCCTCCCCTGCGCACAGCGCGGGCCGAGCCCCACTCCCTTCTTAGGAGCTGCCCCCCTGCACCTCCTCGCCTACCCCAAAACCACCAACCGGAGCCCTAAAAACACCCGATAGCTGCAAAATACCCCTCGGCGGGCCGTGCTGGCACCCACCAGGGTTGCAGGGGTCTCCTTTGCTTGCCACCCCCTCCAACGCTCCTTATTGGCTTTATCCAGCGGAGCAAAGGGCACCGCAATCCCCTGACTCCGGGAGCTGGAGATTTGCAAAAGCCGCCGTGAGAAGGGAGCCGGGAAATCAGTCCTGGGTGGTCGCCGGCTTACTGGGGTGCGGGCAGGAGTTCCCCCAGCCCAACGGCCGCCTGCGAGCATCCTCCTGCCGCTGCGCCGGGACGAGGAGGGCCAAGGGCATGGAAGCCAGAAAACTCTTCCCAGTAACTCCAGTTTCCCCAGTTGCTAAAAATTGGTGGTGGAAGCGGGCCGGGTGACGTGCCCCACGTCACCTCCGGAGCCGGTTTGCCCACCACGTCCCACCGGCACACGTTCCACGGTGCCGGGAGCACCCGGGACCGGTGCGGGGACCCCGCTGGGGGTTGTCACCCCCGAGAAAGCGTCCCCAGGGTGTCCCCAGAAAGTCACCGCCGCTCGCCCGCTCCCGTCCTTCCCGGCCCCCGCCGGGGAGAGCAGCCCCCGGGGGACACGGGGTGCCATCGGACCCCCGCCGCGGGGGGAAAAAAGGGGGGTGCTGAGCCCCCCCCCCCCCCGCCAAACTTTGCTCCGTGCCCGCAGCCCCCCCCCCCGCTGCTGCAGCCGGTATCCCCGGGGCGGGCAGCGCGTCCCGGTGCCCCCCGCTTCTCCCCGGGGAGCGGTGCCTCCCGGTGCCCTCCGGTCCCTCCCGCTTTCCTCACCCCCCCCCCCCCCCCCCTCCCGGAGGCGGCGCATCCCGGTGCCCGGGGGCGGCCGCGGCTCTCACCTGCACGGAGCGGCGGGCGGAGGAACGGCGGCGGCGGCGGGCCCGGGACCGGAGCGGGACGGGGGGAGCGGAGCCGCCCTGCACGGCGATATAAATAACATTATCTGAAGGCGCAGGGGCATTCCTGTCCGAGGCCGGTGGAGCTGCCCGGCCCAGATAGCCCCGCTCCCCCCCGGGAGGGCCGGGCGGAGGCGGGCGGGGACGGGCCGCCCGCCCCGCAATGCAGCACAGCGGCCCCCCCCCGGCCGCCGCCGCCACCGGCACCGGCACCTGCCGGGCACGGAACGGCGTCAGCGGCCCGCTGCCACGGGTGGGGCGAGCCCTTCCTCCTCCTTCTCCTCCGGCGAGACCCCGGTAACTCGGGCTGCCCCCCCCCACACACCGGTCCCCGCTGTCCCCCAGCTAGCCCGGGGCACCCTCCGGCTAGCCCAAGGTGCACCTCAGCTGGCCCTGGGGGGTCTCCCAGCCAGGTTTGGGTGTCCCCCAACTAGCCCTGCCTGTCCCCCCACCAGCTCAAGCATCCCCCAGCTCTCCTCGAGTCCCCCTGGCTAGTCCCAGGCACTCCCGGCTAGCCCTGGGGGTCCACCTGCTAGTCCCAGGCACCCGCCAGCCAGCCCTGCATGTCCCAGGTAGCTCTGGGGGTCCCCCACTAGTCCCCGGCACCCACCAGCCAGCCATGGGTGTCCCCAGTAGCCCTGGGTGTCGCCCAGCTAGCCCCAGGCACTCCTGGCTAGCCCTGGGGGTCCCCCAGCTAGTTCCCAGGCACTCCTGCCTAGCCCTGGTGGTCCCTCCACTAGTTGCAGGCACCCGCCAGCCAGACCTGGGTGTCCCCAGTAGCCCTGGGTGTTGCCCAGCTAGCCCCAGGCACTCCTGGCTAGCCCTGGGGGTCCCTCCACTAGTTGCAGGCACCCGCCAGCCAGACCTGGGTGTCCTCAGTAGCCCTGGGTGTCTCCCAGCTAGCCCCAGGCACTCCTGGCTAGCCCTGGGGGTCCCCCCACTAGCCACAGGCACCCGCCAGCCAGCCATGGGTGTCCCCAGTAGCCCTGGGTGTTGCCCAGCTAGCCCCAGGCACTCCTGGCTAGCCCTGGGGGTCCCCCAGCTAGTTCCCAGGCACTCCTGCCTAGCCCTGGGGGTCCCTCCACTAGTTGCAGGCACCCGCCAGCCAGACCTGGGTGTCCTCAGTAGCCCTGGGTGTCTCCCAGCTAGCCCCAGGCACTCCTGGCTAGACCTGGGGGTCACCCCACTAGCCACAGGCACCCGCCAGCCAGCCCTGGGTGTCCCCAGTAGCCCTGGGGGTCCCCCCACTAGTCCCAGGCACCCACCAGCCAGCCCTGGGTGTCCCCTTGCTAGTCTCAGGCACCCACCAGCTATTGCCAGGTATCCCCCAACTAGCCCCAGGTACCCCTAGCTAACCCTAGACGCCCCCAGCTAGCCCAAGCACCCCCACAATCAGTCCTGCTTGCCCCCAGCCAGCCCCAAGACCTCCCCAACTCCACGCTGGCTGCCCATACCCCACCGGGGGGGGCTGCAGGGGGGGCTGCAGGGGCCGGCTCCGAGCCGCTCACCGGGCCATCCCGCCTCACCCGAGGGGGTCAGCCCGGGGTGGGGGCGGAGGAGACCCGGGGGTCCCACAGCCCGGCCCGCCTCACCTTAACTCTGCCCTCTCCCCCCCCAAGCCCCGCCCATATAGACGCTCACCACCCTCAAGCCCCGCCCACAAGGCGGGGTCATCGGCGCCGCAAACCACGCCCACCCAACGCTAAGCCACGCCCCCCCCGGCCGGTGGAAGTCTCGCGAGATCTGTAGGGCGGCGGCGGGATGTGCGGGGGCTGCGTCGGCACCGAGTACCCGGAGCGGGTAGGCCTGGACCGGGCCGGTGGGTGGGCCGGGCCGGGCCCGTTTAACGTTACCGGCCCCGGTGCCAGCTCTGTGCTGCCGCCTTAGGGCACTACCTGCCTGGAGGGCGGCTCTTTCCTCCTGAATTTCGTCGGGTGCGCGCAGTGCGGCCGCCGGGACTTCGTGCTGCTCGGCAACCGGGCCGCCGGCCTGCACGGCGGGGACGAGATCGTCACCTACGACCGTGCGACGGGGGACGGGGTTTGGGGGGGGGGGGGCTGGGGGTGTGGGGGGGGTCTGGGGCTCGGGGTGGGAGGGGGGGTGCGAGGCCTGAGGGAGGGTTAATTTGGGGAGGGAAGATTTGGGGGATCGATACTCGGAGGGGGGGTGATTGATGCTCTTGGGGGGCAGGGGGTGGGGAGGTGATGCTCGGGGGGGATCCCGAGGCTTGGGGAGGGGGGGGGGGTGTCATGGAGCTGATGGTCCTTAAGGGGGATTGGGTGGGGGGGTTGATGCTCTTGGGACCCACCTCGGGGACTGGGGGGGGGGTGTCAGTGCCCCAGGGGATGAGGGCAGGGACAGAGGGCGGGGGCTTGTCCCCAAGGCACTGAGGGGATTGGGGAGGGGGGGGGGGATACCCCCTGGGAGCAGCCGGGTCCCCTCAGCCCCTTAACCGACTGTCCTCTCTCCTCCACAGACCTGTGCAAGAACTGCCACCACCTGATCGCGCGCCACGAGTACACCTTCAGCGTGGTGGACGACTACCAGGTGTGCCACGGGGAGCGGCTTGTCCCCCCGCAGCCCCTCTCCCGACTCCGGAGGCATCCTAAGCCGAGCCCTGGGCTCTTCCTCCGCCACCGGGTTTCCACAGCCGCCCTGCCGTGGGCCACCCTGCTCATTCCCGCCTGCCCTGGCAGCCGCAGGAGGGAGCCAGGCGGCTTCGGAGGCGAGCTGTGGTGCCAGGCTCGAAGATATCAGAGCCGTATCCCTGTGCTCGGGGCTTCCTGGAGCTCTCTGGCACTAGTCCCTGCTTTGTGGCAGGGGGTAGCCCTGCTCACCTCTCGCCTCCCACACAGTCCCTGCGTGGGAATGTCAGTGCGTGGCCCAGAGTGGTAAAACGTGGCTGCGTGGTGGAGCCCTCCTCCCTGGCACATTTCCTATTCAGCAGCTAAATGCTGGAAAATGGGCTCAGGGGAGCCAGTGGGGCTCGTCCTGGGGGACGAAACGAGATCCCCCCCAGGTCTGATTGCAATCGAGGATCGGGTGCCGGCTCCGGCTCGGGTTTCCCTGGCTGTGCCCGGAGTGGGGCTGTGGCAGAACACGGCTATGGCAGTCCCCCCCCCTCTTTTGTCCCACCACAGGAGTACACCATGCTGTGCCTGCTCTGCGGCCGGGCCGAGGATTCCATCAGCATCCTGCCCGACGACCCCCGCCAGATGACCCCGCTCTTCTAAAGGCGGTTTGTATCCTTCCTTCCCGCTCCCCACTGCGCAGAGCCGCGGCACCAGGAGATCCCTGGATCCCTGGCACGGGGATCCCTGGGAACAGTGCAGTCCCTTAACGTGATTCTCTTCTCCAAACCTCCAGCCTGGATGTGGCAGACGCCCGATGCTGGATGCTCCCCCGTGCCCGGCGGTGGCTCAGCTGTGCCCACTGCCCTGCAGCTCCAACTCCGGCTGCAGGAACGGGGTGTAGCACCACGGCCCGAGCCCCCCTTGTGCTGAAGACGTGAAGGGGGCCCAGCATGTTGTCACCCCGAAAAGGGGTCCAAAAAAATGCCCGCCCCATCCTGCCTCAGGAGCCCACGTGTGTGGGGGCAATAAATGTGACGTGTTACAGCTCGGTGGTGCAGGCGGGAGTGCTTTGGGGGTGGGCTTCACCCCCCTGGACTCCCCGTGGCTGATGAAGGGTGTTTGGGCCCAATGCAGGGATCAGGGGGGGCTTTTCCCTTCCCGGGAGCCTGTGGGATTCCTCTCCCTGTAGCGGATCTGGCCCTTCCCTGCATCCCAGCGCCCGCTTTGCTCACCAGCGCTCTCCCAAACCCTGCTGAGAAGTGACTTAATTATTTTTGCTGCCCCAGGGGCTACGTGGGAGCTCGTGTGGGGTCACTGCACCCCCCCTTCCGCCCCAGGGCCCATTTCCCTGGGGGGTGTAACCCAGCCCTGCCCCCCCCAGGGGATGCATGTTCCTGGGGCGGGAGGGAGCCGTGGCGAGCCACGGCTGCCAAAATCACTCCCCTGGGGTGACAGTGCCGCTGTTGGCACCCAGCCCCAGCAACACCCACGGGGAGCTCGGCGCTGCCAGCTTGGCACCGCTGCATCCCTGCACCACCGTATCCTGGATCCGGCACCCCGAGGCTGCTTCCTCCTGCCTGCCCCACGGCTGGTCCCCCGGCACCCCCCCACAAACCACGCGGACGCGGGTATGCTCCCTCCGGCTCATTTATTGCCGCCAGCCCTTGCCACCCCGGTCGCCCCAGCCCTCTGCCCCCATCGAGCCCCCTCCCCACGGCAGTTTCGGAGGGGGCCGTCACCCGGCGGAGGGCTGGGGCTGTCCGGGAGGGGTGGCAGCCGGCCGGCGGGGGGGGGCGATGCCGGAGCCGGCCCTACTTGGCCAGCTTGAGGAGGCGCTGGATGTCGGGCTCCAGCTGGGCGGTGGGCACGCGGGGGCTGTAGCGCCGGAAAGGTTCCCCCTCGGGACCCACCAGGAACTTCTCAAAGTTCCAGGAGATGTCGGAGCGCCGCACCGGGCTCCAGGTGAGGAAGCGAGGTTCGGTCATCAGGTGTGCCGCCTCGTCGGCCGGCGCGGGCAGGTGAGCCTTCAGGTAGGCGAAGACGGGGTGGGTGTCCTGCCCGTTCACCTGGCACTTCTGGAAGAGGGTGAAGTTGGGCTCGAAGCCACCCCCCGGCCGCACGTGCTTCAGGCTGTTGAGGATCTCCTCGTTGGTGCCATTCTCCTGCGGCGGGGAAGGAAAAAGCCGGGGCCGTGCCGCATTTTCCCGCTCCTCACGCCCAGCGCCGGGCACCGCGGTGGCCCCCGGGGACTTACCTGGTAGCCAAATTGGTTGCAGGGGAAGCCCAGCACGACCAGCCGCCGGGGGTAGCGGGCTTGCAGCTGGTTGAGCTGGGTGTAATCCCGCACCGTGGTGCCTCAGAGGGACGCCACGTTCTCGATGAGGACCACGCGGCCCCGGAAGACGTTGAAGTCCACCTTCTCCCCCTGCAAGGAGGTGGCGTTCAGGTCGTAGAAGGACTTGGCGATGGGGACGGTCATGGCTGCGGGCGCGCGTCTGCCTTCCCCGCGCGCCCGTCGGCGCGCCTTAAGGGCTGTCCGGCACCCACGTGATGTGCCGGTTCCAAAGGTTTCCTCGCCCCGCCGTGACTTGGCAGAAACCGGAGCCGTCCCACCCGACCCACCCGCTGGCACCCACCCGAGGCGGGAAGGAAGAGGCAAGGCACGGGTGGCACGGGGCCAAGGCGATGCTCCTACCTGCCTCAATAATTCATGGCACGGTCTGGCGCGGCATGACTGCTCTTCCCCGTGCCCGCAAGCTGTGGGATGCCATGGGGCTCGGTGCCTCCAGCCTGGCACGGGCTGTCCCCGAGGGCTGGGAACAGCTGGGGGAGTCACGAAATAACGGGACTCCGGGAGCTGGGGCTGCAGAGGGTGCGATCCGGACCCAGGCGAAGCGGGGGAATGGGTGCCCCAGCGCATCTCCTTCCCCGGGGCTGCCTTGGCATCGCCCCCAGGGCCTCCTGCGCTTGCTGTCTGGTGCCTGCTGCCTTCCTCCCAGTGCCCACCAGTCCCAGTGCCCACCGGTCCCAGTGCCAGCATCCACCCTGGCACCCATCTCCTGTGGTACCCAGCATTGTCTTGGTACCCACCCATCCTGGTACCTGGCAACATCCTGGTACCCGGCAGCATCCTGGTACCCAGCAGCATCCCAGTACCCAGCAGCATCCCAGTGCCCACCACCACCCCAGTGCCCACCCATCCCAGTGCCCACCGCCATCCCGGCGCCCGCTGCCAAGCTGTTTGACCATGATGGCCATGTCCCTGCCGGGGCCAGCTCCTGAATCCCCGTGGAGCTGTTCCTACAGCCGGGGCCGAGCCGGCAGCCCCACCGGGTAGCGGTGACGGACACGGTGCCCCACGGACCCGTCCCCCCCAAGCCTGGAAAGGGGACACCGTGCCGGCAGCCCCGGAGCAGCCTCAATTATTGATAACCGCTCGGGTTGCGGTGGCCCAGCTCTGCCCGCGGCGCTCTGCCCCGCTCGCCCGGTGCCGGCGGCTGCCCCGCGGTGTCAGGGGCTCCGGTGGGGGCACGGCCGTCGTGGCACCATGCCACTGGCGTGGCACTGTCCCTGCAGCCCCCCCGCGGCAGCGCATGAGCCACTGGCCACCTCCAGCATCACCTTTATTCTGCAAACCGTGTGTGTGTGTGTGTGTGTGTGTGTGTAAACGTGGGGGGGGGGGGGGTCCCACGGGCACAGGGTGGGCACACAGCACCTGTGACACCCCCCCACCCCTGCCACCAAGGGGGAGCGCGGGTGTCAGGGTGGGGGGCACCCCTGCAATGCCTGCCAGGCCCCCGCCATCCCCGAAGGGGGGGGGTCCAGGGTCACCCCCCGCCACCAGGCACCCGCTGCCCCCCACCCCCCCCCTCCTCCACTACCCCAATCCCACACCCCGCCGTGCCCCCCCCCCAACACAGCCTGGGGGAGGGTGTGGGGGGGGTCAGGGGGGGTCCAGGCTTCAACACCAGCAGCCTTTGGGGCTGTCCTCGCTCCCCAGGGGCTGCTGCTCGTCCTCCTCCAGGCGGGCCAAGGCGGGGGCGCGGGGGGGGGCCCCGCAGCCCCTCCAGCTCCTTGCGGTGTGCCTGCAGCACCAGCTCCGTCAGCCGCGTGAAGGACTGCGGGAGAGGAGTGGTGGGTGGGGGGCGTGAGCCTGGGGGACCCCCCACCCTGGCCCCCCCCCCCACGTCCCATGTCATCGTCCCCCCCCGCACCTCCTTGATGTTGAGGTTGCTGCAGGCGCTGGTCTCGTAGAAATCCATCCCGTACTCCCTGGCCAGCTGCAGGGCGAGGGGCCGGCGGCGGCATCATCATAATTTGGGGGGGGGGGGTCACCAACCCCGGCCCCCCCCCGCCGGCATGTGCACAGTCAGGCACGGACAGACGGACAAGCTGTGCTGCCCGTGGTGGCACTGGGGGGGGGGGGGGGCTGGCGTAGGGGCATCCCCTGGGGGGCCGGACAGTGGGTCAGGGGTCCTGAGGGGGGGCACTGGGTGTTTTGGGGGGTCCCCGGCCATGCTGGAGGTGCAGGGGGGGCTGGGGGTCTTCGGGGGGGGGAACAGAGAGGCTTAGGAGCAGCCCTGGGGGTGCAAAGGTACCGTGGGGGGGTCCCTGGACTCACTGAGGGGTGCGGGAGCCTGGGGGGGGGGGGCTGGGGATGCTTGGGGTGCGGGGGGGGGTGTCCCTGGACACAGGCAGGGCTGCAGGAGGGTTGTTGGGGTCCCTGGGGAGTGCAAGGGGGGGCGTCCCTGGCCATCCTGGGGGTGCAGGGGGGGGCCCTGGCCCCCCCGGGGGCACACGCCAGCCCCCGCTCACCTGCAGCCCTTGCTCTTTGGCCACTTGCCTCTTGTGCTCCTCGTCCGCCTTGTTCCCGATGAGGATTTTCTGGACGCCGTCTGGCGCGTACTGGGGAGGAGGGGGCGGTGTGAGGACCCCCTCCCCACCCCGCCACGGAGTGGGGGACGGGACCCCCCCAGACCTCCCCGCACCCCCCGACCTCATCCACGTCGCTCGCCCACTTCACGATGTGCTGGTAGGAGCGCTCGCTGCCGATGTCGTACACCAGGAAGATGCCCTGCGGGAGAGGGGGGAGTTTACACCCCCATTTACACACACACACACGCACACCCCCGTGCCTCAGTTTCCCCTCTCCTGTGCACCAGGATGGGACCCCCCCGCCCCGTACCTGTGCCCGCCGGTAATACTGCTTGGTGATGGTCTGGTACCGCTCCTGGCCTGCCGTGTCCCTGCAGCCGGGGAGAGCGGGTCAGCGCTGCCACCCACGGCACGAGTTGGTCAGGCCTCAGCCCCCACCCGGGGGGGTGGGAGCAGGGTTCAGCCTCCCCCCCCCTCAAATTCCCCCCTCCCCAGGGCCCGGCACCGGCACTCACCAGATCTGTATCCGCACCTTAATGCCGTCCACTTCGATGGTCTTCATCTTGAAGTCGACGCCTGGGATGGGGAGCGGAGAGGTTACGGGGTGCCCCGGCGTGTCCCCCCCATCACGCGAGCCGCTGCCACCAGGGTCCCTCTGGTCCCCCCACCCTCTCCTGGCCCACCCCAAGCCCGGCCGTGCTGGCAAACCGGGTGCCAGGACTCGCCCGTGCCCAGAGCCGCAGCCCTGCCGTAGCCCGGTGCCCCGGTAGCAGCCCGGTGCCGGTGCTCGCACCCGGTCCCAGGCCTGGCAGGCGGCCCCGGTGCTGGGTCACTGCGCGGGTGCTGGCCCCGGTCCCGCTGCCGGGCGGGTGCTCCCGGTGCTCCCCGTGCCCCCGGTTTTGCCGTGCTGTGGCTCCCCAGTACCCCCCAGTTCCCCAGTGCCGCAGATCCCTGGTGCCCCTGGTTTTCCCGGTTCCCCGGTGCCGCAGCTGCCCGCTGCTCCCGGTTCCCCAGTGCCACAGCTACCCAGTGCCCTCGGTTTCCCAGTTCCCCGGTGCCACGGCTGCCCAGTGCCCTCATTTTCCCGGTTCCACAGCTCCCTGGTGCCCTGGTACCGCAGCTCCCCGGTGCCCACGGTTTCCCGGTGCTCCCCGTTCCCGGCTCCCCAGTGTGCCCCGCTTCCCCGGTGCCATGGCTCTCCGGTGCCCCGGTTTCCCAGTTCCCCTGTGCTGCGGCTGCCCGGTGCTCCCGGCTCCCCCATGCCCACGGTTTCCCGGTTCCCTGGTGCTGCAGCTGCCTGCTGTTCCCGGTTCCCCGGTGCCCACGGCTCCCTGGTTCCCCAGTGCCCGCTGTTTCCCTGTGCTCCCGGTTCCCGGGTGCCATGGCTCCCTGGTTTTCCTGTTCCCCAGTGCCCACGGTTTTCCATTTCCCTGGTGCTGCGGCTGCCCGGTGCTCCCGGTAACCCAGTGCCACGGCTCCCCAGTTCCCCGGTGCTCCCGGTTCCCCAGTGCCCACGGTTTTCCTGTTTCCCGGTGCCACTGCTCCCCGGTTCCCTCGGTTTCCCCGTTTCCCCGGTGCCACGGCTCCCCAGTTTCCCGTTTCCCTGGTGCCACGGCTCCCCAGTTCCACGGTGCTCCCGGTTCCCACGGTTTCCCATTTCCCCGGAGCCACGGCTCCCCACTCTCCCGGTTCCCCGGTTCCCACGGTTTTCCCGTTCCCCGGTGCCACTGCTCCCCGGTTCCCTCGGTTTCCCCATTTCCCCGGTGCCACGGCTCCCCAGTTTCCCGTTTCCCCGGTGCCACGGCTCCCCAGTTCCACGGTGCTCCCGGTTCCCTCGGTTTTCCCGTTTCCCCGGTGCCACTGCTCCCCGGTTCCCACGGTTTCCCGTTTCCCCGGTGCCCCCGGCTCCCCAGCCCTCCCGATTCCCCCGGTTTTCCCCTTCCCCTGTTCCCCCCGCTTTTTCCCGTTCCCCCCCCGCCCCCGCCAGCATCCTCCAGCTCCCCGCCGCTGCCGGGTGCTCCCCGTCGTCCCGCGGCGGTGCCGGTGCGGCGGTACCGATGGTGGAGATGTGGGCGGGGTGGAACTGGTTGTCGGTAAAACGGCAGAGCAGGCAGGTCTTGCCCACCCCCGAATCCCCCAGCAGCAACAACCGGAACAGCACGTCGTACTGCTTGGCCATGGCGGGCCGGGCCGGGCCGCGCCGGGGCCGCCGCTGCCGCCGTTACCGGGGGCGGGAGCGCTGCGCCGCCGCCGCCGCCGCCGGGCTGGCACCGGGGCGGGGCGGAGGGAGGGAGGGAGGGATGCTGTGGGGAGTGGGGAGGGGGGGACACGGGGGATGCTCCGGGGGAGGGGGCACGGACACGGGGGAGGGAGCACCGGGGATGCACCGGGGGATGCTCCGGAGCACCGGGAGGGGGACACGGGGGATGCTCCGGGGGAGGGGGCACGGACACGGGGGAGGGAGCACCGGGGATGCACCGGGGGATGCTCCGGAGCACCGGGAGGGGGACACGGGGGATGCTCCGGGGGAGGGGGCACGGACAACGGGGGAGGGAGCACCGGGGATGCACCGGGGGATGCTCCGGAGCACCGGGAGGGGGACACGGGGGATGCTCCGGGGGAGGGGGCACGGACACGGGGGAGGGAGCACCGGGGATGCACCGGGGGATGCTCCGGAGCACCGGGAGGGGGACACGGGGGATGCTCCGGGGATGCACCGGGGGATGCACCGGGGAAAGGGGGCGGGGGGGGGGGGGCACAGGGGATGCACCGGCGGGGAGGGGGACGGCAGGGGACACAGGTGGGGACACCGGGGGGATGTACTGCGGCACCGGGGGGGGACACGGGGGGTGCACTGGGGAACATGGGGAGGGGACGTCCGGGGAGGCACCAGGGACCCCCCCCAAGGAGAGAGCGGGGGACACGAGGGGGAACGGCCGGGGGGTGCGGCAGGGGACATCGGGGTGACACGGGGAGCTGCAACCGGGGAGCACCACGGGGGGGCCGGGGGGGGGCACCCAGGGGTGCACCAGGGGACACCGGGGGGTCCCGGGGCTGAGGGACCCGAGGCAGGGCAGTGGGTGCTGGGGTGCGGTGCTGGGCGCTGGGGTGCAGTGGTGCAGTGCTGGGGTGCAGTTTTGGGTCCTGGGGTGCAATGCTGAGCGCTGGGGTGCGGTGCTGGGCGCTGGGGTGCAGTGGTGCAGTGCTGGGGTGCAGTTTTGGGTCCTGGGGTGCAGTGCTGGGGTGCAATGGTGCAGTGCTGGGGTGCAGTTTTGGGTCCTGGGGTGCAGTGCTGGGGTGCAGTGGTGCAGTGCTGGGGTGCAGTTTTGGGTCCTGGGGCGCAATGCTGAGCACTGGGGTGCGGTGCTGGGTGCTGGGGTGCTGGGGTGCAGTGCTGGGGTGCAGTTTTGGGCGCTGGGGTGCAGCACGCGGCCGAGGAGGCTGCAGTGGGGCAGGCCGCGGCGGCACAGCACGGCAGAGCAGCGCACGGGGCAGCGTCGTGGCGAAGACGCCGCGTGGCGATGCAGCAGCGAGGCGGCACTGGCGCAGCGCCGCAGCGCCCGCGCGCCGCCATGCAGTGACGCCCTGGCGCGAGGCTGCGCCGCGGCACGCTGGCACGGCACCACGCGGCGTGGAGGGGACGACGCAGGGCCGTAGCGTGACAACACAACGCAGGGCGTCAGCGCAGCGATGCAGCGCTCCGGTATGATGATGCAGCACTGTAGCGTGATGATGCAACACAGCGCTCCCGCGTGATGATGCAGCGCTCCGGCACGATGACGCAGCGCTGTAGCGCGGTGATGCGACACAGCGCTCCGGCACGATGATGCAGCGCTGTAGCGTGATGATGCAACACAGCGCTCCCGCGTGATGATGCAGCGCTGCAGCGCAGTGATGCGACACAGCGCTCCGGCACGATGACGCAGCGCCGTAGCACGATGATGCAACACAGTGCTCCAGCGCGATGACGCAGCGCTGCAGCGCGATGACGCGATACAGCCCGGCAGCGCAACGGCGCAGCGCTGCAGCGCGGTGACGCAACGCAGCGCTGCAGTGACGCAATAAGGCAGGGCAGCGCCGCGCCGCCGACGCCGGGTCCCAGCCAGGTAGCCCCCCCCACCAACACCCCCCCGCCGCCATGACGTCACGGCGCGGCGACGCCGTGACGCAGCGCCCTTCCCGCCCGTCCCGTCCCGCCGCGCATGCGCGCGCGGGGCCGGGCGGCGAAGGGGGGGCGGTGGCGAAGGGGGCGGGGCGAGGCGGGGCGGGGCGGGGCGGGGAGGCGTGGCCGTCTGTCCCCGCCCGGCCGCCGTCGTCCCGCTGCCCCCGCCGGCGCGAGCCGCCCGCAGCATGGCGGGAGCCTCCCCCCCCACCCCCCCCCCGCCCCCCGGCGGGCGGCGGCGGCTGCGGGACGACGGGCTGCGGACCGCCACCTCCGGCGAGCAGGTCGGGGGGGGGGGGGCCGGCTCCGGGGGTGACAGGCGGCCGGGGGGCCGGGCTGTGGCGGGCCACGGGGCCGGGGGGCCGGCTCCGAGGGTCCCAGGCTGCCGGGGGGCCGTGGGGCTGGGCTGTGGGGTGCCACGGGGCTGGGGGGCCGTGGGGCCGGCTCCGAGGGTCCCAGGCTGCCGTGGGGCTGGGGTGTGGGGTGCCATGGGGCTGGGGTGCCATGGGGGTGGCTCTGAGGGTGCCAGGCTGCCGTGGGGCCGGGGTGCTGTGGGGCTGGGCTGTGGGGTGCCACGGGGCTGGGGGGCCGTGGGGCCGGCTCCGAGGGTGCCAGGCTGCTGTGGGGCTGGACTGTGGGGTGCCAGGCTGCCATGGGGCTGGCTCTGAGGCTGCCATGGGGCTGGCCCCGAGGGTGCCAGGCTGCCGTGGGGCTGGGCTGCGGGGTGCCACGGGGCTGGGGTGCCATGGGGCTGGCCCCGAGGGTGCCAGGCTGCCGTGGGGCTGGGGTGTGGGGTGCAGTGGGGCTGGCCCCGAGGGTGCCGGGCTGCCGTGGGGCTGGGTGATCCCTGCCCCGGTTCCTCCCCACGCAGCTGCTGGCCTCACACCCGCCTGTCGCAGCAGCCCGGGCACCCGGGGTTTCGGGGGGCCGGGGAGGTGGCTGCCACCCACCAGCCACAGCAGCTCCCGGGGGGGGGGGCACCCACCGGGGGCTGTCGCACGTGTCCCCCAGAGCCAACTCAGGGAGGGCGAAGGGGTCCGGGGGGACAGCCGGACCCCCCTCCCCGCTCCGGCTGAGCCTGATCCAGCCCCGGCGGTGGCTCCCCTGGGTGCCAGGACGGGCCCCGACGGGGTGAAAGGCGACATCGGTGTTTCTCAGTCCATGGGGGGGGGGGGGTGTGTCCCACCCCAAGGCCGCTGAGACACCCCCGCCAAAGCCCAGGGTATTTTTTTGGGGGGGCCAGGAGGATTACCCCGGCTTGGGACGGCACCAGCTGCGGTGCCGGGGTGCTGCGTGTTGAGCTCAAGTTTAAAACGGGACGGTGTCACAAGTCACCGGTTAGCCGGCGATGCCGCCTTGGCGTTAGCGGGAGGAGGGAGGGAGGCCGGGGTGTTTTTACGTGGGGGGGGGTCCTGGGACGAACCAAACTCTGATCCTTAAAACTGCTGCGTTTGAAAAGCAACGCTGGACGGTGCCCAAGCCCTCGCCTAATCCCAGGCGCAAAGCTCCTCGGCAGCTCCTGCTAAGCCGTCCTGCGGGCGGGCAGGACCCTCGAGCGGCTTTTGGTGGCTTTGGTTTTCCCCGTAGGAGGCGTTGAGACGGTGCTGCCGGTAACGGGGAGCGGCCGTGAGCCAGAAAAAACACCCTGGGATGGGGCACGAGCCCTCCCTGGGCTGGGCTGGGAGCCAGGGGGGCTCGGGGTGAGACACCCCCCATGTTTGGGAATGGCAGAGCCGCTTTCCAGAACTGGCCGTGATCTTTGTTTCCCCCCCCCGCCACGCCTCCACGCTGCGGCCGGCGGCAGACCAAGGTGGAAGACATCGTGCAGGAGATCTTCAACGCCTGCAAGACGAACCATCACGCCTCGCAGTAAGTTCCCCTGGCAGCTGCTTCCCGCCAGCTGCCGAAATTCTCGATAACAATAAATAAATAAATAAAGCCTCCCCCCTGCCCCCCCCCAAACCAGTGACTCTGGTGGCTGCTGAGACCCATCACGAGGGACTGGCCGCTCCTGCGGGCTTTGGGGTGGGATCCTGGTGCTTCTGCCGGCCGCGAGCCCTGAACGCGATGGTGTCGGCTCGGGGCTCGTGTCCCCCCCAGCCCCGTCTCAGCCGGGCCGTCCTGGCTGCCGGTGCTTTGCCTGCCGAGCCCTGCCCTGCCTGTCTTCCAGATTTGTCCTGCACCGGGAGAAGCACTTCCATTACCTGAAGAGAGGCCTCCGGCAGCTGACCGAAGCCTACGAGGTACCCGCGATGCCGGCGCTGTTGCCGGCTTTCTGCTCTGCCCTTCGGCTGGGGCAAACCCTTTGCTCCCGGGGCCGCTGCCGGAGTCGTCACCAGGCGTTTGCCGGCCCCGATTCCGGCCCCGATTCCGTCGCTGCCGGCCCCGGGGCAGAGGTTCCTAACGTCCCCTTGGGTCGCATTTGTCCCTGTGGTGATGCTCTGGGGCAGCAGCAGCAGCTCGGGGTGGGGGGGGGGTGTCTCCTGCCTGTACCCTCTCCTGCAAGACCTCTGCCTGCTCCTGCCTGCACCCCCAGGCCCCCCACCGCTCCCCGGCCACCCTGACTGTCCCCTCTGGTCTCCCCGCAGTGTCTGGACGCCAGCCGGCCCTGGCTCTGCTACTGGATCCTGCACAGCTTGGAGCTGCTGGACGAGCCCATTCCCCAGTCGGTCGCCTCTGAGTAAGTGGCACCGGTGAGAGCCGGAGGGGGGGGAACAACGGTAACGGCAGCCTGGGGACCCCCCCCCCGCGGGCCACCCGTGTGATGCCGGAGGTGCCACCTCCCGCTGTCCCCGGGAGCAAAGGAACGCTTTGTTTCTCCCCCGCGGCCGTCAATGCCGCCTATTCTTCCAGCCAGCATCTCGTGACGGACGGAGATAGGGGAGAGAGAGCGAGAGAGAGAGATAACCCTTGGCTTTGATCTCCGTGGGGGGGGGGAACCGGGGGTTTAACGGGGCTGGGCTGGCCCCTGTCCCGCCGCCAGCCATGGAGCCCCTGCTGCGGGCAGGGGCGAGGAGGGGTCTCCCTCGCCTGGATGGGAAATATCAACCCACCGGGTGCTGGTGGTGAGGCTGGGGAGCGCTGAGCCCCCTTTTCCTCACCCCCTCCCCCCCCATAGTGTCTGCCAGTTCCTGAGCCGCTGCCAGAGCCCCCAGGGTGGCTTTGGGGGGGGCCCCGGCCAGCACCCCCACCTCGCCCCCACCTACGCCGCCGTCAACGCGCTCTGCATCATCGGCACAGAGGAGGCGTTCGGCGTCATCGACAGGTACGGCCGGCGCCTTGAAGGTGTGTGGGGGGGGGCTCGGCCAGCTGGCGCGGGGCCGGGGGGAGGCAGGATGCGTGCGTGTGTGTCCCCCCCCAGCTTCTCGCAGCTCGCTGGCTCTTGCAGGAAGAAGCTGCTGGAGTACCTGCACTCGCTGAAGCAGCCCGACGGCTCCTTCCTCATGCACGTCGGCGGAGAGGTGGACGTCAGGTGGGCGAGCGCCGCGGGCCGGGGAGCCGGCGGGGGGGGGGGGAAACGGCTCTGCCGTGCTTCCAGCCGGCTGGGTGCCGGTGCCACGGCCCTGAGTGCCCGTCTCCCCCAGGAGCGCCTACTGTGCCGCCTCCGTGGCCTCGCTGACCAACATCCTCACCCCGGCGCTCTTTGCCGGGACGGCCGAGTGGATAGCGAGGTGAGAGCCCGGCGTACGCGGGGGACGGGTGGGGGACAGGGGACGGCGACGTCCTGACCCCGCCGCCCGCGCGCAGGTGCCAGAATTGGGAGGGCGGCATCGGCGGGGTGCCGGGCATGGAGGCCCACGGCGGGTACACCTTCTGCGGCATGGCGGCTTTGGTCATCCTCAAGAAGGAACATCTGCTGAACCTCCGGAGCTTGCTGGTGAGCGGCACCGTGCCCGCGGCCCCTCGGCGCTTAGCCGGGACGGGTCACGGCAGGTTGGCGGTGCCGGGGAGGTCCCCGTCCTCACGCTGGCCCCCGCTCCTGTCCGTCCCCCGCAGCGCTGGGTGACCAGCCGGCAGATGTGCTTCGAGGGCGGCTTCCAGGGCCGCTGCAACAAGCTGGTGGACGGCTGCTACTCCTTCTGGCAAGCCGGCCTCCTGCCCCTGCTCCACCGTGCTCTGCACGCCAGGGGTGAGTCAGCTGTGGGTGGCGGTGGGGGGGGGGTCCCCTGGCTTCCTCTGCCCCCAAAACGGCAACTCCGGGAAGGGAGGAAGGTGTTTTCACGAGGGAACGAAGTGCAGAGTAACTCGGGCGTCCTCACGTCCCTGTTCTCGGGGGCGGGCAACTCGTGCTTCCCCGCGGGCTTTTTGGCAGCGAGGCTCGACTGTCTGCTGGGCCAAAGCCTTGGTGGTTCCCTGGGATGTGCAGGAAGGCTCTGGAGGGGGGTTTTGCTACCTCTCTGGGACCCCCCCGCACCAGGCATTTCACCGGCTTCCCCCTCCAGGCGACACGGCGCTCAGCATGGAACGCTGGATGTTTCACCAGTTGGCGTTGCAGGAATACATCCTCCTGTGCTGCCAGTGCCCGGCCGGGGGGCTGCTCGATAAGCCGGGCAAGTGAGTACCAGCTCGGGGCGGGGGCCGCCTGGTGCCCCAGCCCCCTGCTCAGCACCCCAATATCCCCCCCGCCAGGTCCCGAGATTTCTACCACACCTGCTACTGCCTGAGCGGGCTGGCCATCGCCCAGCACTTCGGCAGCGGCGACCTCCACCACGAAGTGGTCCTGGGCGGCCCCGAGAACCGCCTGGTAGGTTGCCGGGCATCGCCGTGAGCCGCCTGGCCTCTGCCTGTCCTCCGCAACGCCAGAAAAAGCAATAACCTCCTCTCTCTCTCTCTCTTGCAGCAGGCCACGCACCCCGTCTACAACATCACCCCCGAAAAGGTGGCGAGAGCGGTGATGCACTTCTTGCAGCAGCCTGTGCCCAGCCTGGAGCCGGCGGCTGCTGCCAACTAGGGGCCCCGCTGCCCCCGGACTGTGCGGAGCAGCCCTGCCCGGGGCCGGTGGGGAGCTGCCGCGGCATCTCGGCGCGGACGGGCAGAGCGAGGTCCTCAGGGTGCTAGCAATACCAAAAACCGGCCTGCCCCGTGGCCGTCAGGTCCCGCTGCCACCGGGCCGGGCATCCGGCTGCCCTCCCGGCAGGAGCCAAGCTGGCCGAGGGGGACACGGGACGCGGCAGAGCTTTTGGCATCAATAAACCAGAACCGACACCTGCCGTCTCCTGTGCGCGGGGAGGGCACGGAGCTGCCACCGCCTCCGTGCCCACCGATGGTGACCCTGGGGACGCGGGGCAGGAGGTGACACCGAGCTCCGGCTGTTTCCAGCCCGCGCCGGGAGCTGCCCTGGTGCCCTCCCGCCCCAAAAACACGCGGCTACCACGGGGAAGGATAAAATAAGTTTTTTTTTTTTTTATTATTTATAGTCTTATAGTAAAGGGAAGCCTTAACTTGCAAGACAACTCTGGGCAGTATGTACAACATACCTTAGATCCATGGAATGAATGGCATCGAAACGGGGACAGGGGACGGGGTCACCTACGGGGCAGGGACGGGACACTAGAGTTCAGAAAATGCCACGGAGGTGGGACGGGGCCGGGGGAGGCATTTTGGGGGGGCAAGGGAGGGAAGGAAGAGGGGGGCAGGATGCACACGCAGACCACCCAGCCTGGCCCCCCCCCCACCGGCTCTGCAGCCCGTGGAGGGAGGGGTGCGGGCGCTGCCCCCCCCGGCTCTCGCAGGCGCTGGGGGCAGGTGGAATTGCACACGCAGAAAATAAATAGCGAGACCCCCAGCGCTTGCCGGGGGGGGGGGGGGGGGGGGGCAGGCGCAGCTCCCTGCGGGGCCTGGCCTTTTGGGGGGGCACGGGGAGGCGGGGGGGGGGTGCTGCCCGGCACCTGCACAGCCTCACCCTTCAGCTCAGGACTGCCGTGGTCCCCGGGTATAAATAGAAATGCTCATATAAAATCAGAGGGGAGAGGGGCTCGCTAGTTGTGGGAGGGCGACGGGGACGTCTCCTCGCGGCCCCCGCATCCCCCCCCCAAGTCTGTCGGGCGGGCGCTGCGAGGCCCTGCCCGGCCGGCTCCTCCCGGGGCCGTTGCGGTTAGAGCAGGGAAAAGGGCCGGGGAGGGCTGGGAAGCTGCAGTCCGAGAGCCTCTACGAGAGAAGGGAGAGAGTCCTTACGCAGCCGGCGGGCGGGCGGGGGGCCGCGGGGGGGCCTAACTGGCCTCCATGCGCAGCTTCTTCCTGCTCTGAGGCTCGTCGGGCTCCGAATCGGAGCTGGAGTCGGAGCCGCCGTCGAAGGCGGAGATGGTGCTGCCCTTGGGGTTGGTGTAGAGGCTGTTGTCCGTCGAGGGGTAGTTAGCCTGCAGCTGGGCGCTCGACCGGGCCTTCTCCAGCGCACGCACTGCAAGGCAGGGCCACCGTGTCACCCCCCCCACCCCGGGGGCTCCGGCACGCGTGTCACCCCCCTCCCCGAGCCCGGCTCCCCCGGGACCCCCTCACCTTGCTGCTCCAGGAGAGCGTTCTGCCGCTTGAGGTCATCGATGTCCTGCTGGTGCGTGTGGTTTTTCCGGCGCATGTACTGGATGTACTCTGTGGCTTTGTCCAGGATTTGGGCCCGGGATGCCTGTTGCAATAGTGGGAAAAGACAGAGGCAAGATAAAGACCTAGCCCGGGTGTAGGGGGGCAGAACTGGCGGGGTTTCGTCTGCCCCGTCCCACCCGCAGCGCAGCAGAAAGGATTTTGCCGTTGCTCTGCTGTGCTGATGTCACCGGGCAAACCAAAGCCCAACTCTCGTCTCCTCCAGGGACCCAACCGGGGACCCCCGTGGCAGGGCAGAGCCCCGCTGGCACCGGGAGGGCTCATTTCTGGACCCCGCTGACGGTGCTGGGCTTGGACCGAGAGCACCGGCCCCAGCCAAAACATCCCCCGCTGCAGCGTCCCGAAACGAGAAGCCACCACCGCGCACAAGGGTGCCGACAGCCCCACCGCCGCCAAGCAAAGCACCGCTATCCCCAACGGGCAGAGCTGCCCCGTGGCCGAGCCTGGAAGATCCAGCCGCCCGAGGTGGATTCGCCCCCTCCGCCTTCCCAAAAAACCAGGTGGTGCCGGAGGCCGGGGTGCACGACCTGCCCCCAGGAATGCCGCTCGGCAGGCCCCGCGGGCAAGGAACCACGGCTCAGCCCCGCTGACGTGGCTTCTCGTCGGTGCTGTGGAAATCCCTGTCCAGCCTCGGTGCCGTGGGCCGGGACCCCGGGGTGGGCGCGTGGCCGGGCTCCCGCCACGCTCCATAAACTCACCTTCTCTCCTTGGAGGGAGGGGACGGAGTCCCGCAGGCTGTGGAAGCTGTCCTTGATGTGGTCCCTGCGCTTGCGCTCCAGCGCGTTGTGATGAGCCCGTTTGTCGGCCTGAGGGGGAAAGGAGAGGGGAGCCTGAGGGGATGGCACCACGGGGGAAACCGCGACCTGCTCCCCTCTCCCATGGGTGCTGCAGGACAGCCCACCGGGTCCCAGAAGTCTACGTGAAAAGCCTCGTTAGCGTTTCGGCAGCCGCCCCGCTTCGCCTGGTGGAGAGGCCAGGGCAGGAGAAGCCGGGCTGCCGACCTTCACCCAAAAAAAAATCCCACGCTGGCAGCTCCGGATGAGGTGCCCGGAGCCGGTGCGGGAGCTCGGCCGAACCCCCGAGCCCTCCTCGGCCGGGCGGCATGGCGGCCGCGACACCTCCGGCTCCACCGCGGCGGCAGGGCGAGGGCGTGGGAGGAGGTGGCTCCCGTTGCTTTCGGTTTCCCCCCTCCCCGGCCCGTCGGAACCCGTGGGCAGCTTCCTGCTGCCGGGGCAGCCCTGAGCACCCACCGGGGGGGGGGGGGGGGGGGCGGGGGGGGGGACGACAGAGAGCTGGGGAGCGGAGTGGGGGACAGCACAGCCCCAAGGGCCAGGAGCACCTCGCGACTCTGTCCTGCACCCCCTGAGATGTGCCCCCCCCCCAAAAAAAAAACCAACCAGATGCAGGCCCTTCTATCTGTTCTCTGCCAAGAGACACAACCCCACACGTCCCCCCCAAAAGCACAACCCCCAGTGTCATACACCCCCAAAATTCGGGCCCAGATGGCGCCCCCCCCCCGAGACAGCCTCCCCAGACAGACAGCTCCAGATGCCCCCAAAAGACACGACCCCCACATCTCCTCCCCCAAGAGATGCAGCCCCACACATAACGCCCCCCCAAAAGAGACACCCCCACTTCCCCCCCAAAAGCCCCAGCCCCACACTCCCCCTCCCCCGAAGAGCCCCAGCTCCACAGATCCCCCCCCCAAACACACGCCCCTCGAGAGACCCAAGCCTCATATGTTACACCCCAAACCCACCACCCCACATCCCCCAGCCCCCCCAAACGCCTCCCCCAAGAGACATAAGCCCCACATGTCGTCGTCCCCCAAAACCTCTGACTCCATGCCCCCCGCCAAGGTGTTCCCCCCCCCCCCTTAAAATACACAGCCCCACACCTGCGTCCCTCTCCCAAGCCCCAGCCCCCCACATTTCCCCCCCGCCAAGAGACCCAAGCCCCACAGGTCCCCCCCCAAAAGAACCCCAGCCCCCCCGTTCTCCCCCCAAAAGCGCTAGCCCCCCAGTTCCCCCCCCCCCCCAGAGCCCCAGCCCCACAAACGTCCCCTCCCCACGCCCCAGCCCCACAGGACACCCCCAAAAAACACACATCCCCCTCAAGTGACACAACCCCACAAGTCTCCCCCCCCCCCCCTTCCCTGCCCCCCTCGCCCCCACGTGCTCCCGGTACCGGGGGGGCGGCAGGGACGTACCGCGGACTGAAACCTCGGCTGCTCCTCCTGAGGGGACCGGACCGGCGGGGAGGAGGAGGAAGAGGAAGAGGAAAAGGAAGGAGGTGTGTGTGGGGGGGGACACCGGGAAACGGGGCCGTGATGGAAGGGAAGAGAAAAACCAAACGTTACCCCCCCCCCCCCGGCTCCCCGCCACAGCTACCCCTTCCCCGACGGGTACCGGGGGAGGGGGAGCGTCGTTGGGAGGTGTGGGGGGGTGTGTGGGGGGTGTCCCGGTAACGGGGACCGACTCACGTCGCTCTCCACCTCGATGTCATCGTTGTCGCTCATCGCTACCGGCCGGGGGGGAGCCGCGGGCCGCGCCGCCGCCACAACAACAGCCGGCAGCGCGCAGGCGCCGCCGCACGTGACCGCCCTCCGCCAACCGCGCCCCCTCCCCTCCCTGCTTCGAGGGGAGTTGTGGGTAAGGGAGTCCGCCGGGGGAGGCGGGGCAATGAGTTGGCGCAGGGCGGGGGACTACAACTCCCGGCGTGCACCGCGCGGGAGCGCGGTGCACGCCGGGAGTTGTAGTCCCCCGCCGTCCCCCACCCGTCCAGGGTGGCCCCTAGCGCTCGCTTCCCCTCATGGAGGGCGGCGAAGCCGCGACGACGCGAAGGCGGAGTACGGCGGCAGCGGGCGCGGAGGCGGCGGGCGGGAGAGCTTTTATTGAGCCATAAAGGTGCAAAGGGGGACCGGGCCGGCTTGGATGTGGTACCTCAGGGGGTGGCGGGGGGCGCTGTGGGCCTGCCTGGGGGGCTGCGGGCCTGGCCTGGGGGCTGCAGGCCCACCAAGGGGCTGTGGGCCTGGCCTGGGGGGGCTGCGGGTCTGGCCTGGGGGCCTGCAGGCCTGCCTAGGGTCTGTGGGTCTGCCTGAGGGGGGCTGCAAGCCTGGCCTGGGGGTCTGCGGGTCTGGCCTGGGGGGTCTGCAGGTCTGGCCTGGTGGTCTGTGGGTCTGGCCTAGTGGTCTGCAGGTCTGCCTGGGGGGGCTGTAAGCCTAGCCTGAGGGGAGCCTGTGGAAGTTCGGGCCCGCTCGGGGGGTTTGGGCAGCTTCAGGGAGGGCTGTGGACCCTCCCTTCAGGTTCAGAGAGCCGGGGGGGGGAAAACCACGGTGGTGGGGCAGGACAGGCTGTCTCTAACCCAGCTGGTCCCCATCATCTTTTGGTAGTTCGTCCTCTCCAGTGGCCTCCGTTGGGTGCTCGTCATTGTCGTCCTTGCCACCGTCGCCCTCCGAGCCGGTCTCGTCGGAGTCGTCCTCCTCCAAGTAACGGTAACCGTGCATCTTGTGGCGCGGGCGGGGGATGCGGGGCAGGCGGTATGCCACGTGCTGTGCCACCTTGTGCTCCATCCAGAGGTAGGCCCCCACTGCCACCGCCAGCGTCAGCAGCATGATGGAAAGCTTGGCCTGCAGGAGGGCAAAGCGGGGGATTAGCGTGGCACTGCACCCCCCCAAGCCTGGCAGGCATCGGAGGTGGCACCCGGCCACGCTTACCTTCATGGGCAGCCCCGACCACAGATAGACGGTGAAGATCGCCAGGGCTTGCCACCAGTGGTAGATGGTGAAGACGAAGTCTTGGCGCTCCTTGTCCTCGTACAGCACGCCCAGGAGGACTGCGCCAGAGGAGACCAGCTGTCAGCATCCCCCTCCCGTTCCGGTGTCCCCTCTCAGGGCACTGTTAGCAGGATCCAGCCGCAGTAGGCCTGTCCTGCTCCTTGTCAGCAGGTCCAAGGAGCTGGGGACCAGCAGGTTGCGGTGCCGGGGGACACGAGGAGAGGATGCGTTGGGGAGCTGGGGACAACCTGGCCGTGCCAGAGGACAAGAGAGGCTGTGTCGGGGACCTTCCCGGTACTCACTGCTAATGCCAGTCTTGTTGAGGGCGCTCCCCATGCCCCAGAGCACGGCTATGGAGTAGAGCAGAGGTGCCTGGACCAGGTGCCGGGGCTCGGGTGCCCAGCAGAAGAGAGTCACCAGGAGGGCAGCGTGAACGAGGGCTCCGGCCAGCAGCGGGATCTGCCGCCTCAGGCGCAGCATGCAGAGGGCCAGGCTGGAGCAAGCCGAGGCGGAGAAGCCGTAGGCCATGAGAAGGTACGCCAGATTCTCCAGCCCCAGGGCACACACGCCGTAGTTCTGCAGCGAGGACAGGCTCAGCGTCACCTGGCCGGGCTGTCCCCGCCCTGTCACCCCCCTCCCCGCCCCGTCCCCAGGCTCTACCAAGGAGAAGCCGGTGCAGACGAAGAGCACCTCGAAGCCGCTGTAGATGAACAAGGGGAAGAGGTGGCGCAGGCGGTAGTCCCGCATGTGCTTGAAGGGCAGCTGGAAGATGTTCCCCCAGCCGATGCTGCGCAGGTCGATCTCTTCCGTGGGCCGATACGCCGAGCCGCAGAGCACCAGGACCTGCCGCGCAACCGTGGGTGAGGCACTGCCGGCATTCTGTCCCGTCCCCTGCCCACCCTGGCACTCACCACCAGCATGGCGAGGAAGGCGGCCGCCATCAGGGCACTCTCCACGATGATGAGGTTGATGCTGCGGGGCAGGCTCTGCAGCACCGTCTTGTTGAAGCCGGGCAGCGTGCCATGGCTCAGGGTCCCTGCCGGGGCGGGCGGCACACATGCCACGGCTCAGCCCCAACCGGGGTGGTCCCCGTGCCACCGCGCCATCCCACACCACACACCACCGTGCCATCCCGCGCCCGCGCGCTCACCGCAGTGCTTGACCCCGAAGAGCGTGTGGTTGAGCTGGTAGAGGTAATTGTTGAGGAAGAAGAGCATGGGCATCTGAGCGCAGACGAAGCTTAGCTGCAAGACATATAGCGGGGGATGCTCAGTGCTGGGCTGCCCGGCTTGGCCCCCTGCCCGTGCCGCGCGCCTTGCCGGCACTCACATGGAAGCAGGTGTAGAAGACGGTCTGGAAGATGATGATGTAGGTGTTGCAGGCACCCCGTGGCACCCGCTGCTGCTCTTGCACGTGCTCCTCCTTGTAGTGGACGTACTCGTAGTACTTCTGGGCCATCCTGCAAGGCACGGTGGGTCAGCTGGTGCTCCCCGGCCCCCCTACCCACCCTGTCCGCCCCCCGCCGCTGCCTACCGTGTGATGTAGTTGCCCATGGAAGCCCAGAGGGGAACGATGGCCACCCCGATGGCCACAGCGGAGGGCACCAGCGTGTAGTAGCGCTCCCAATAGTTGCTGGAGACGAAGAGGGCGTAGATGCCCACCGCCAGAAACATGGCCCACTTGGTGCCGAAAAACCTGCCGGGGCGAGGAGGGAGAAGCATGGGCCCCTGTGCCGGTGTGCTGGCGGGGAGCGCGGGCGGCACCGTACCTGATGAGGACGGGCGTGTAGAGCAGCGCCGCGACGGGGGTGACGTTGATGCCCATCAGCACCTTGCGGTCGATGTCCTCCAGTTGTATGTTGCTGTACTTCACCTCCCGGTAGGTCTCATCGTAGTGCAGGATCAGCTGCATTTGCAGGAGGCCTGGGGGGGGTGGTTCCAGCAGCCGTCACCCCCTGCCCTGAGCCCCCTACACCGCAGTGGGGGGTCCCCAGAGAGGGGCAAGGCCGTACCCAGGTAGACACCGTAGGTGAGCGTGCCGGCCAGGCTGGCGGCCAGCACGTTCTTGACGACGCCGAGGCGCTTGCGGCGATAGTACTTCTGCTCCTCCTCCTCCTCGTTGTAGTCGGGGTGAGCACCCACAAAATCGTCCAGCTGCGGGTGACCCCAGCCGTCAGCCCTGGGGATGGCCACCGCGGGCCCGGCCACCCACGGGTCCCCCCCCTTGGCCTCACCTGCGTCTCCGTCCCCTCGGCGCTCAACCCATCACCCGCCACCACCTTGGCCGCATCCTGGTAGCAGCTGGGGTCTTTCTCCATCGCCGCCTCTGGGCAGGGGGGGCCTGGATGGTGTCAGGGCTGGGGTGGGGGGGACAGTATTGGCACCCCCAAGCTCTCCACCCACGTGTCTCGTACGCCCACGGCTGCTCCCATGGGCTCAGCACCCCCAGCCCCCGCACCTCGCACCCTCGTACCCCGCACCCCTACACCGTGCACCCACGTGCTTTGCCCCCGTGCGCCCAGCACCCCCACACCGGTCCCCAGCCCCCTGCTCCCCGGTACCGGAGCCGTGCGGGGCGGCCCGGGCTGGGGGGGGGCGGAGCGGGCGATGCTTCCTCTTTCGGACGGGACGGGGCGGGCAGGACCGGGGGGGGGTTTAAAGGGGCCGCTCCGGCACCCCCCGCACCCCTCCCCGGGTCCCGCACGCCCTCCACCGTGTCCCGCACCCCTCGTGTCCCGCAGCCCCCCCCGCGTCCCGGTCCCGGTCTGCCTGCGCTGCTGCTGCCTCCAGCCTGTACACCCCCTGCCCCATACCCCCGACCTTGCGCCCATCCTCAGCATCCTGACACCCCCCCACACACTTCACAGCACCCATCGCACACCCCCACCGCATGGCACCCTGACCCCCCCCCCAGCACCCATTGCACCCCCACCCCTCGCACAGCACCCACCCCAACCCACACGGCCCCCGTTCCGCTCCCTGCACAGCACCCCGCTCCCCAGCACCCCTGTGTCGTCCCCCCCAGCACCCCCACCGGGCCCTGGTGTGGGTGCTGCCAGCTCGGGGTGGCCCGTGGCACTGGGTGCCTGTCCTGCTCTGGGCCCTGCCACTCTCGCTTCCCTTTCCCGGCCGGGGTGATGTGGCAGGGTGCCCCGGGTGGGGGGACACCTCGTTTTGGGGGTGCGAGGCTGGTTTGGGGTGTTGGCGGGGCATACGCTTGTCCTCGTGTCACCCAAAACCTGGGGCTGGGAGGGCGTCCAGGCACGTGGTGATGGCGGGGTGCCCATGGCCGTGCAGTGCCGGTGCTCCGGGGCGGGGTGGGGAGATCTCTGGGCAGGGCAGAGGGTAAAATCTCCGTCACCGGGAGCCGGGGCAGGATCCGGCCCAGCCGGTAGCGGGGGATTCTTGAGATGCGGTGAAGGAGCAGCCAGCGCCACGTGGGAGGGCAATGAGGTTGTGGCTCCCATGGGATGAGGGGGACATGGCAGGGGACAGCCCTGGGAAGGGCAGTGGTGCAGGATGCGGCCCTGGGAGCAACACCTGCCCCGAGGTCCCCTTCGTCCTGGGCAAGAGGAGCCACCCCAGGGTGCGGGGGGGAAAGGGCCCTTCCCGGGGGTGCGGACCTGTGACCCCAAACCCGAGCGATGGTGGACGGCGAGGCAGGTTGGGGGTACAACCCCCTCAGTGTGTGTCATCCCCCCCCCGGGGCTGATTTGCATCCCCAGCACTGTGCGACCCCCGGGTCTGCAGCCGCCCTCAGTTCAGGCTCCGGTGATGCCGATGGAGAGCTGGTCCCCCGGTTTTCCCCATCCCCGGGGGCTGTGCGGAGCATCTCCTCCCCGGGCACGTCCCAAATTGGGGTGGGGGACCCCGGTACCCCCCACGAGCCCGTTCTCAGTACTGATCCACTGCTGTCCCTTGCGGGTCTCTCCGACGGACATGTGGCATCCTCCGTGGAGGCAGGGGCTGCTCGGGAAGGCCTGTGCCCCCCTCAAAGCCAGGGTTGGCTCTTGGGGCTGCTCTGGGCATCATGGCCAAGCACACGGTGCCAATTTGGGGTGCTGCCAGGGGGGAAACTATTCCCCTTTCCCTGGGGGGCTGCTGTGGGTCCCCGGGGAGTGTGGCCGTGGGGACTGAGCCCGGGGCGCGGTGGCAGGGTGTGTGGGGCAGGGCTGCTGCCCTTCCTGTTTACGAGGCGGGGTAATTAAGGTCGGGTGGGGGAGCGGGCGTGTGGGGAGCCGGCGTCGGTGGAGGGGAGGTGAGGGCTGCGGTGCCGGGCAGGAGGAACTGGTGCCGGCAGGCAGGGCTGGGTGCGGGGTGAGCTGAGGGCTCAGGCGGCTGGCACTGGGGTGGGAGTGGGCAGCCCTGTGGGCAGAGAGGGGACCCATGGGGTCCATCGGGGGTGTCTGCGGGGTCCCCGTGGGTGAGGGTGGTCCCGGGGAGAAGGATGATGGGTGTCTCTGAGGTCCCCGTGGGTCAAGGTGGCCCTGGGGAGCAGGGTGACGGGTATCTGTGGAGTCCCAATGGGTCAAGGTTCACGGTGGTGGTTTGGTGGCCATGGGAGTTCCCCAGTGCCACCGTCCGTCCCATCCCATCCAGTCCCATCCCATCCCATTCCATCCCAGGCCTTGTACCCATTGCCAGCCCCACGGAGGCGGGGCACAATCCTGCCCACCCCCCCCGGCCATGGGGCCTGGCCACTGGCCCCACAGCATTTAGGAGGGGCACCCTGAGCCTCGGCAGTGCCAGCCCGGCCTCACGCTCCTCTCGCCACCACTCAGCCCCCCAGGTAGGCACCTCGGGGCCCCAGGGACTGGACCCCCCTGCGTGGCACTCGGCTGGCCCCATGGCTGGGCTTCTCTGGCCCCACGCATGTGGAGGCTGTGGGGCACTGGGCATCCCGCTGGGTGGGTTCCCTTGAGGAAAGGTGCGTTGGGCATGGAGAGGGGCATGGGGGGCAGATGTGGGGCTGCGGCTCTGCTCCCCAGCTCTGGGGATGTCTTTGTGTGCTGGTGGAGCGATGCTGTGCCCGAAGGTGGGCTGGGCTGCGGCAGCACCGGTGCTGGCTCACACGGCCCCACGCCGGGGTCCCTGGGGATCCCCTTGGGTCAGCCCGGGATGCTGGCCCACACTAGGGTCCTGGGGGATCCCAGTGGGGCAGCCTGGGATGCTGCCCCACTCCAGGGTCCCTGAGGTCCCCGTGGGGTGACCCTATGTCAGCAGGGCAACCCGGGCAGGTCCATGGCTGGAGGCTGGTGGCCATCCCGGAGCACGGGGAGGGCCCGGGAATCCCAGGCATTCCCCGCCGGGTGCACCGGGGCCTCTGGCAGCCGCGCCGGGCTGAGTCACCCCGCAGCCCGGACAGCCCCGAGCACCAAGCCATCCTTCAAAGGTGCCGCGGGCAGCCCTGGCCGGCTCGGGGCATGGGTGTCTTGCTGCGGGGTGACTCCTCTTGGGACTGAGCTGGCATCTCCGGTGCTTCCAGCTCCGGCGTAACTCACCCTGTGTCTCTCCCCAGGGTCACCACACTCTCCGTGGAGACCGGCAGCTCCTTCCCGCAGCTCAGCATGCACCAGTCCCTCGAGCCCCCTGGGCAGCAGCCCCTGGGCTGCGGCAAGTGCAGCCCCATGGGCAGTGATGCCGGGAAAGCTGCCGGGTGCAGCGGGGGCAGCGGAGGCATCGGGAAGGGGCCGGTGATCTGCAGTGCCGTATGGTGAGAGCGAGGGGCTGGGGGCATGTGGCTGGGGGCAGAAGGGAGACAGGGTGCTTGGGGTGAGGCGGGCAGGGGGTGCTGTGGCAGTGCCGGGGTGATGGAGTCCCCAGGTTGGTGCTGATGAGGGATGCTGGGGGACAAGCTTGGGGTCTGTGGGCCACCGCACCCCTGTGTGGCCCAAGGGAGGAGACTGCCGGGAATGGTACAGTGTAGGGTGCACAAGGAGCCCTTGCTCCTGGCAGCAGGGGGAAGACTCGGGTGTGTGGACTCCCTGCCCTCTCCCCAGGGACTCTGGGACTCCGATTTGGTGCTGGGCTGGGGTGATGCAGAGCTGGGGTGATGTGGAGCTCCTCTCCATCCTCACTGGGAGTGTGAGAGGCTGGGATGGGGCTGGGATCCCTCTGACATCCCCATTCCCACAGTGGGAACCCCTATGCGGGGCTGGTGAGCCACCTGCGGGCAGCCTGGCTTTCGGGGAAGACGCGGCCCATGGAGTACCGTGTGGCTCAGCTGGAGGCCCTGGGACGCTTTCTGGATGAGAAGAAGCAGGACATCCTGGAGGCCACCGCCTTGGACATGGGCAAGGTGAGAGGGGGCCGGGTGCTCGGCACCGGGGTCAAATCTTTGGGGCCCTTCATACCCCCTTGTCTGGGTCTTGCACCCTGCTGGGTGCAGGTGTGGGGCTCTGGCCATGGGGGTCCCCTCGTCAGGGGTCCTGCATCCCCCTTGACATGCTCCAGGGCTGGTGTGGTGCACCCGTAGGTGCTGGGTCCCTGCAGAGCTCTGTGTAGCCAGCATTAGCTGGAGCATGCATAGGGACGATGCTGCTGGGCAGGGTCAATGCTGCTAACCCTATCCTTGGTGCACTTAAACGGGGCAAAGCCTCTGTTGGCCGATGCGAAGTGGAACCTCGGCATTACCCAGCTTCGCCCTCTGCATCTGCCCCACGCCTCGAGTCCCCGGTGGCTTCACGCGACCTCCGCAGATGGTGATGTCCCGGGGTGCTCCTCACCAGCACAGTCGCACCTGGGATTACTGGTGTTGTGCAACTTGCTGGCTTTGCACATTCCTCCCAGGACTGCTCAGGGCCGGGGCGGCTCGCTGGCCTCGCAGGGACTGGTTTTATTGGCACGGCGCTGAGCCATGCGGTGGCACAGGCAGGGACCTGGATGTGGCTCTGGGTATTGCGGCACGCTAGGAACTCCCGGATGGTCTGCTGAGGAAGCAGGAGCATCCCTGCCATGGCTGTGTCTAGCAGTCTCAGCTCAACTCTTCTCTGTCCAGCCGCTTCAGGACCCTTTTCTCCCCCTTTTTCCCTTCCTGACATGTGCTGCAGCCCAGCAGACCACCGCCTGCTTCTCTCAGGCAGCATTAGGAAATCTTTTCAGAGGGATGGCTTGCCCCAGCGCAACATAACTGGTCTTAACTGGTAGTGGTAGCACTCAGACCCAAAGGACTTGTGTCTGTGGGCGTATCAGTGCAGCGGCTCATGCCCTCAGACACGGCTTTCAACATCTTGACATCTACCAAGGTTTGTAATTGCCTTGTTTGTTTGAGGTGAGGGCCTTCTCCTTCAGCCGGGGGTTGATAGGCATCAGTGCTTGAAGTGCGTCCTTCATCTCTCCTAATTGTATGTAATTAGAGCTGGTTGTCTAGTAATATGCTTGTTATGCAGTCAGGCCTTCATAGTTAGATGGACAATTCATCTGGTCTTACGTATCTGAGGTGGGTGCCTCACCTCCAGAGATGCCGGTTTCTCTCCATTGATGATTGAAGGCACTTGGATGACCTCAGACTTAATATCCCATCTTACAACCTTCGTGTCCCATCAAAACCCTTAGTGGCCCATCTTCAACAGCAATTTCCTCATCCTCCTAGTGATGCAACTGTCAGCCCTGGCTGAGAGCAGCTCCGTTGCTTCACCGGACATCCGATGTGCCTGCTGAGCCCTCACATCTAGGAGCAGCTCAGCCTCCTGGCAGCGGCGTGTGTCCAGGCTCTTGAGCGGCATTGGGGACCTGAAAGTCTCTTGAGTGGGGCTTGGTGGTGGAGCATGAGAGGTTGCTGCCTGGGAGCCAACAACCAAACTTTCCAACCCCAAAGTGGTGTTTTGCTGCAGCGATGGAGGAAGGCTCCCACCCAGGGATGCTTTTGGGTTGGAGGAGTCCAAAGGACCTTGTGGTGGAGGGTGTCAGACAGCTGCGCCCACTGCGCTTTGCAAACACGGCTTCAGAGCACAGGAGCTTTGCTCTGGGGCGATGGAGGGGCTTTACTGAGCCTGCTGAGTTATCTTCTTATGTCTTCACACTTCTGCAAGAACAGTCCTGGGCTGTGCTTCACGGCTGTGGTTACAGCAGCAGAGAGGACCCACCGTGGGCAGGAAATGCCTCAGCAGCCCCTGTGATCCCAGCTCTGACGTCCCGCCACCGCTCCCAAGTCACTGTCCATTTAGTCATGGGATGGTGTATCTTGGAGAAACCTGCTGGGTTTGTTTAATTCCCTGACTGGGGCATCTCACCCGACCTGCCTTTCCCAGCTGCGTGCCAGCTCAGTGCAGGAGTCCCAGGAGTTACGGGGGGTTTCTGCCTGGGACGGGGAGTCTGGTGACATGCAGCCGAGCTCCATCATCAGGCATTTAATTAAGCAGTTGCTCTTCTTTACATTTCTGTTTGAACAAAGCAGGGTCTTAAGTTCAGCTTCTGCGCGTGGGCTGTGGGAGGGAGCTCAGGGCTTTGCTTCCAACTCTTGTGTCCAAGTGGTTGGAACACAAACGCACCAGTACAACAGCACTGTTCCGTCCCAGGTCAGCAGTGCAGAGCTGCCTCCGACACCAGTACCAGCTTTTCTGGAGCTCCTGGAGCTCTGGTGACATTGCTCGGTCCCCCCTTGGCTCAGGGCTCTGTTGCCAGGTGAGCAGTTCACAGATGCTGAGCTCAGGAGGCTGTTAAATATTGTGAAGATGTTAAATATTGTTTTTTTCCTCTGGCCAAATACCTATTTTCATAAAATTTCAGGGACTGTGATATTGCCCGGGGGTTGCAGGAGGTGATAGCAACTTCTGCTTAATAGCTGCTACCTAATACCTTCTCCTGCTCTTCATGGGCAGAAGAGGGGGGAGATGTTTCGTGCAGAAGGGGAGGAGATGGGGTCGGTGTTGGTGTGATGCTTACGTGATGTCTGTCTGCAGCCGTCCTTTGAGGCTTACTTCACTGAGATCCTCCTCTGCAAGAATGAGCTCAACAGCACCCTGAACAACCTGTGCCACTGGATGAAGGACGAGCACGTGGACAAGAATCTGGTAAGGCAGAAGCTCTGGGCTGACCTGGGAAAGGAAGAGGGGGAGACAAATTGCCGGTGGCAAGGGGCAGAGCGGATTGGGGAGGGCAGCACTGTGTGCTGGGCTGAGGCAGGGCAGGAGGCGGTGGGAACGACACTGAGGTAGTGTTCTTTCTCCCAGGTGACGCAGCTGGACTGTGCCTTCATCCGCAAGGACCCGTATGGGGTGGTGCTCATCATCGCGCCCTGGAACTACCCCATCCACCTCTTCCTGGTGCCCCTCATCGGGGCCATCGCTGCCGGTGAGCCGAACCTCTCTCCTGGCCCGGAGGATCCAGGCAGTGCCGGGCACACCAGCAAGGGGGTCTGGCCAGTGGCCTCGTCCCCAGCCTGGGGTGCCAGAAGGGCTGGCTGTCAACCATGTCACTGCTCTGATGTCCTGTCGATCTCCCGCCAGGTAACTGTGTTGTTGTCAAACCCTCGGAGACGACCAAGAACAGCGAGAGACTTATTGCTGAAATGCTGACCTGCTACCTGGACAATGTAAGAAGCTCTTCCTGTCCTTGTCCCTGTCCCTGCCCCAGGGCCACGGTGTTCCCAACCCTGCCTTGCACGCACCAGCACCACGCCATCCTTGGTTTCAGGTGCTGCTGTACCTCCTTCCTCCACGCTCAGCCGGTGTCCATGTGCCCAGCAGCCCGGGATGCTTTTGGTGGGGACAGGGATACAGTGGATGCTGACAGTGGGTGACCCTTCCTCTTACGTTGCAGGACTGCTTTGCTGTGGTGACTGCTGGCGTGCAGGAGACCACCAGACTGCTGGAGAACAAGTTCGACTACATCTTCTTCACCGGTATGTCCCAAGGGCCAGAGCAGAGCCCTACCTGGTTTTTGTGCAATGAGGAAGAGGGATTCCCGCTGGACACCCCGCTGTGGCTTACCCTGCCCGTCAACGTGCGATGGTGGGCAGCCTGCCTGCGAACAGGACCCCTTCCCTGCCCTCTGAGAAGGCAGGGCTTGTGTTGGGGATCTGGTGTCAGGATCTGTTGGAGGATCCGGGGGGTGTGTGTCTGAGGGTCTGGTGGGACTTGGTGTGTTTTCCCTGGACCTGGCTCCCGAGAGTGCCACATCCCAGAGTTGTGCTGTAGCATGGTGGGATCCTCACCGTGGTGCATCTTTTCCCGGCCCACAGGCAGCCCCTCCGTGGGGAGGATCGTGATGACAGCCGCTGCCAAGCACCTGACGCCTGTGACGCTGGAGCTGGGGGGCAAGAACCCCTGCTACGTGTCTGACACCTGCGATGTGCAGAATGTGGCCCGGCGGGTGGCCTGGGGCCGCTTTTTCAACGCGGGGCAGACCTGCATCGCACCCGACTACGTGCTCTGCACTGTGGAGATGCAGGAGAAGCTGATGCCCGCCCTGCGTGAGGCCATCACCGAGTTTTTTGGCTCCAACCCTCGGGAGTCCCCCGACTTCGGCCGCATCGTAGGGGATAAGCAGTTCCGCCGCATCCGGGCGCTGCTGTGCAGTGGGCGCGTGGCCATCGGAGGACAGACGGACGAAAAGGAGCGCTACATCGGTGAGGGCCCGG